>NW_022279591.1:0-210000 GCF_009193385.2 Nasonia vitripennis
TTCGTCATTTCTCATTCACAAACAGATATCTTCATAAACCAGTTCATATTTGCACAGATGATTATTTGCAGCATTTCTTCAATCCGGACCAAAACTGCAGATTACGTCTTGTGATATGCGCGAATACATAGTGCAGTCGTCATTTTACATTCACAAACAGATATCTTTAAAAAAAAGATCAAATTCGCACAGATGATTATTTACAGCATTTCATTCATCCGGACCAGATCTGCAGATTACGTCTTGTGATATCCGCGAATACATAGTGCAGTCGTCATTTACATTCACAAACAGATATCTTAAAAACCAGATCAATATTTGCACAGATGATTATTTACAGCATTTCTTCATCCGGACCAAATCTGCAGATTACGTCTTGTGATATGCGTGATTGCGTAAAGCATTCGTCATTTCTCATTCACAAACAGATATCTTCATAAAACCAGTTCATATTTGCACAGATGATTATTTGCAGCATTTCTTCAATCCGGACCAAAACTGCAGATTACGTCTTGTGATATGCGCGAATACATAGTGCAGTCGTCATTTCTCATTCACAAACAGATATCTTTAAAAAAAAGATCAAATTCGCACAGATGACTATTTACAGCATTTCATCCATCCGGACCAAATCTGCAGATTACGTCTTGTGATATGCGCGAATAAAAAGTGCAGTCGTCATTTTCATTCACAAACAGATATCTTTAAAAAGATCAAATTCGCACAGATGCTTATTTACAGCATCCCTTCATCTGGACCAAATCTGCAGATTACGTCGTGTGATATGCGTGATTGCGTAAAGCATTCGTCATTTCTCATTCACAAACAGATATCTTCATAAAACCAGTTCATATTTGCACAGATGATTATTTGCAGCATTTCTTCAATCCGGACCAAAACTGCAGATTACGTCGTGTGATATGCGTGAATACATAAAGCAGTTCGTCATTTCTCATTCACAAACAGATATCTTCATAAAACCAGTTCATATTTGCACAGATGATTATTTGCAGCATTTCTTCAATCCGGACCAAATCTGCAGATTACGTCTTGTGATATGCGTGAATACATAGTGCAGTCGTCATTTTTACATTCACAAACAGATATCTTTAAAAAAAAGATCAAATTCGCACAGATGATTATTTACAGCATTTCATTCATCCGGACCAAATCTGCAGATTACGTCTTGTGATATGCGCGAATAAATAGTGCAGTCGTCATTTCTCATTCACAAACAGATATCTTCATAAACCAGATCAAATTCTGCACAGATGATTATTTGCAGCATTTCTTCATCCGGACCAGATCTGCAGATTACGTCTTGTGATATGCCGCAATACATAGTGCAGTCGTCATTTTCATTCACAAACAGATATCTTTAAAAAAGATCAAATTCGCACAGATGCTTATTTACAGCATCCCTTCATCTGGACCAAATCTGCAGATTACGTCTTGTGATATGCGCGAATACATAGTGCAGTCGTCATTTCTCATTCACAAAACAGATATCTTCATAAAACCAGTTCATATTTGCACAGATGATTATTTGCAGCATTTCCCATCCGGACCAAATCTGCAGATTACGTCTTGTGATATGCGCGAATACATAGTGCAGTCGTCATTTTACATTCACAAACAGATATCTTTAAAAAAGATCAAATTCGCACAGATGCTTATTTACAGCATCCCCTTCATCTGGACCAAATCTGCAGATTACGTCGTGTGATATGCGTGATGCGTAAAGCATTCGTCATTTCTCATTCACAAACAGATATCTTCATAAAACCAGTTCATATTTGCACAGATGATTATTTGCAGCATTTCTTCAATCCGGGACAAAACTGCAGATTACGTCTTGTGATATGCGTGAATACATAGTGCAGTCGTCGTCATTTTCATTCACAAACAGATATCTTTAAAAAAAGATCAAATTCGCACAGATGTTATTTACAGCATTTCATTCATCCGGACCAAATCTGCAGATTACGTCTTGTGATCTGCGCGAATAAAAAGTGCAGTTCGTCATTTTTCATTCACAAACAGATATCTTTAAAAAAAAAAGATCAAATTCGCACAGATGATTATTTACAGCATTCTTCAATCCGGACCAAATCTGCAGATTACGTCTTGTGATATGCGTGAATACATAGTGCAGTCGTCATTTTCATTCACAAACAGATATCTTTAAAAAAAAAGATCAAATTCGCACAGATGATTATTTACAGCATTTCATCCATCCGGACCAAATCTGCAGATTACGTCTTGTGATATGCGCGAATAAATAGTGCAGTCGTCATTTTACATTCACAAACAGATATCTTTAAAAAAAAAGATCAAATTCGCACAGATGATTATTTACAGCATTTCATTCATCCGGACCAAATCTGCAGATTACGTCTTGTGATATGCGTGAATACATAGTGCAGTCGTCATTTCTCATTCACAAACAGATATCTTTAAAAAACAGATCATATCTGCACAGATGATTATTTGCAGCATTTCTTCATCCGGACCAAATCTGCAGATTACGTCGTTTGATATGCGTGATTGCGTAAAGCATTCGTCATTTCTCATTCACAAACAGATATCTTTCATAAAACCAGTTCATATTTGCACAGATGATTATTTGCAGCATTTCTTCAATCCGGACCAAAACTGCAGATTACGTCTTGTGATATGCGCGATACATAGTGCAGTCGTCATTTTCTCATTCACAAACAGATATCTTAAAAAAAAAGATCAAATTCGCACAGATGATTATTTACAGCATTTCATTCATCCGGACCAAATCTGCAGATTACGTCGTGTGATATGCGTGAATGCGTAAAGCATTCGTCATTTCTCATTCACAAACAGATATCTTTCAAAAACCAGATCATATCGCACAGATGATTATTTACAGCATTTCTTCATCCGGACCAGATCTGCAGATTACGTCTTGTGATATGCCTGAATACATAGTGCAGTCGTCATTTTACATTCACAAACAGATATCTTAAAAAAGATCAAATCGCACAGAGATGCTTATTTACAGCATCCCCTTCATCTCGGACCAAATCTGCAGATTACGTCGTGTGATATGCGTGATTGCGTAAAGCATTCGTCATTTCTCATTCACAAACAGATATCTTCATAAAACCAGATCATATTTGCACAGATGATTATTTGCAGCATTTCTTCATCCGGACCAAATCTGCAGATTACGTCTTGTGATATGCCTGAATACATAGTGCAGTCGTCATTTTTCATTCACAAACAGATATCTTTAAAAAAGATCAAATTCGCACAGATGCTTATTTACAGCATCCCCTTCATCTGGACCAAATCTGCAGATTACGTCTTGTGATATGCGTGAATGCGTAAAGCATTCGTCATTTCTCATTCACAAACAGATATCTTCATAAAAACCAGTTCATATTTGCACAGATGATTATTTGCAGCATTTCTTCAATCCGGACCAAACTGCAGATTACGTCTTGTGATATGCGCGAATACATAGTGCAGTCGTCATTTTCATTCACAAACAGATATCTTTAAAAAAAAAGATCAAATTCGCACAGATGATTATTTACAGCATTTCATTCATCCGGACCAGATCTGCAGATTACGTCTTGTGATATGCGTGAATACATAGTGCAGTCGTCATTTTCTCATTCACAAACAGATATCTTTAAAAAAGATCAAATTCGCACAGATGATTATTTACAGCATTCCTTCATCTGGACCAAATCTGCAGATTACGTCGTGTGATATGCGTGATTGCGTAAAGCATTCGTCATTTCTCATTCACAAACAGATATCTTTCAAAAAGATTCATATTTGCACAGATGATTATTTGCAGCATTTCTTTCATCCGACCAAATCTGCAGATTACGTCTTGTGATATGCGTGAATACATAGTGCAGTCGTCATTTCTCATTCACAAACAGATATCTTTAAAAAAAAGATCAAATTCGCACAGATGATTATTTACAGCATTTCATCCATCCGGACCAAATCTGCAGATTACGTCTTGTGATATGCGTGAATACATAGTGCAGTCGTCATTTTACATTCACAAACAGATATCTTTAAAAAAGATCAAATTCGCACAGATGCTTATTTACAGCATTCCCCTTCATCTGGACCAAATCTGCAGATTACGTCGTGTGATATGCGTGATTGCGTAAAGCATTCGTCATTTCTCATTCACAAACAGATATCTTCATAAAACCAGATCATATTCTGCACAGATGATTATTTGCAGCATTTCTTCATCCGGACCAAAACTGCAGATTACGTCTTGTGATATGCCTGAATACATAGTGCAGTCGTCATTTCTCATTCACAAACAGATATCTTTTAAAAAAAAGATCAAATTCGCACAGATGATTATTTACAGCATCCCCTTCATCTGACCAAATCTGCAGATTACGTCTTGTGATATGCGTGAATACATAGTGCAGTCGTCATTTCTCATTCACAAACAGATATGTTTAAAAAAAGATCAAATTCGCACAGATGACTATTTACAGCATTTCATTCATCGGACCAAATCTGCAGATTACGTCTTGTGATATGCGCTGAATACATAGTGCAGTCGTCATTTCTCATTCACAAACAGATATCTTTCATAAAACCAGTTCATATTTGCACAGATGATTATTTGCAGCATTTCTTCAATCCGGACCAAATCTGCAGATTACGTCTTGTGATATGCGCGAATACATAGTGCAGTCGTCATTTCTCATTCACAAACAGATATGTTTAAAAAAAAGATCAAATTCGCACAGATGACTATTTACAGCATTTCATCCATCCGGACCAGATCTGCAGATTACGTCTTGTGATATGCCTGAATACATAGTGCAGTCGTCATTTCTCATTCACAAACAGATATCTTTAAAAAAGATCAAATTCGCACAGATGCTTATTTACAGCATCCCCTTCATCTGGACCAAATCTGCAGATTACGTCGTGTGATATGCGTGATTGCGTAAAGCATTCGTCATTTCTCATTCACAAACAGATATCTTCATAAAACCAGTTCATATTTGCACAGATGATTATTTGCAGCATTTCTTCAATTCGGACCAAAACTGCAGATTACGTCTTGTGATATGCGCGAATACATAGTGCAGTCGTCATTTCTCATTCACAAACAGATATCTTTCAAAAACCAGATCATATCTGCACAGATGATTATTTGCAGCATTTCATTCATCCGGACCAAATCTGCAGATTACGTCTTGTGATATGCGCGAATACATAGTGCAGTCGTCATTTACATTCACAAACAGATATCTTAAAAAAAAAAGATCAAATTCGCACAGATGATTATTTACAGCATTTCATTCATCCGGACCAGATCTGCAGATTACGTCTTGTGATATGCGCGAATACATAATGCAGTCGTCATTTTCATTCACAAACAGATATCTTCATAAACCAGATCATATCTGCACAGATGATTATTTGCAGCATTTCTTCATCCGGACCAAACTGCAGATTACGTCTTGTGATATGCGTGATTGCGTAAAGCATTCGTCATTTCTCATTCACAAACAGATATCTTCATAAAACCAGTTCATATTTGCACAGATGATTATTTGCAGCATTTCTTCAATCCGGACCAAAACTGCAGATTACGTCTTGTGATATGCGCGAATAATAGTGCAGTCGTCATTTCTCATTCACAAACAGATATGTTTAAAAAAAAGATCAAATTCGCACAGATGACTATTTACAGCATTTCATTCATCCGGACCAAATCTGCAGATTACGTCTTGTGATATGCGTGAATACATAGTGCAGTCGTCATTTCTCATTCACAAACAGATATCTTCATAAAAACCAGTTCATATTGCACAGATGATTATTTGCAGCATTTCTTCAATCCGGACAAAGACTGCAGATTACGTCGTGTGATATGCGTGATTGCGTAAAGCATTCGTCATTTCTCATTCACAAACAGATATCTTCATAAAACCAGTTCATATTTGCACAGATGATTATTTGCAGCATTTCTTCAATCCGGACCAAACTGCAGATTACGTCTTGTGATATGCGCGAATACATAGTGCAGTCGTCATTTCTCATTCACAAACAGATATCTTTGAAAACCAGTTCATATTTGCACAGATGATTATTTGCAGCATTTCTTCAATCCGGACCAAAACTGCAGATTACGTCTTGTGATATGCGCGAATACATAGTGCAGTCGTCATTTCTCATTCACAAACAGATATCTTCATAAAACCAGTTCATATTTGCACAGATGATTATTTGCAGCATTTCTTCAATCCGGACCAAAACTGCAGATTACGTCTTGTGATATGCGCGAATACATAGTGCAGTCGTCATTTCTCATTCACAAACAGATATCTTTCATAAAACCAGATCATATTTGCACAGATGATTATTTGCAGCATTTCTTCATCCGGACAAAATCTGCAGATTACGTCGTGTGATTTGCGTAAAGCATTCGTCATTTCTCATTCACAAACAGATATCTTCATAAAACCAGTTCATATTTGCACAGATGATTATTTGCAGCATTTCTTCAATCCGGACCAAAACTGCAGATTACGTCTTGTGATATGCGCGAATACATAGTGCAGTCGTCATTTCTCATTCACAAACAGATATGTTTAAAAAAAAGATCAAATTCGCACAGATGACTATTTACAGCATCTCCTTCATCGGACCAAATCTGCAGATTACGTCGTGTGATATGCGTGATTGCGTAAAGCATTCGTCATTTCTCATTCACAAACAGATATCTTTAAAAAAGATCAATTCGCACAGATGCTTATTTACAGCATCCCATTCATCTGGACCAAATCTGCAGATTACGTCGTGTGATATGCGTGATTGCGTAAAGCATTCGTCATTTCTCATTCACAAACAGATATCTTCATAAAACCAGATCATATTTGCACAGATGATTATTCGCAGCATTTCTTCAATCCGGACCAAATCTGCAGATTACGTCTTGTGATATGCGCGAATACATAGTGCAGTCGTCATTTCTCATTCACAAACAGATATCTTTGAAAAACCAGATCATATTCGCACAGATGATTATTTACAGCATTTCTTTCATCCGGACCAAATCTGCAGATTACGTCGTGTGATTTGCGTAAAGCATTCGTCATTTCTCATTCACAAACAGATATCTTCATAAAACCAGTTCATATTTGCACAGATGATTATTTGCAGCATTTCTTCAATCCGGACCAAAACTGCAGATTACGTCTTGTGATATGCGCGAATACATAGTGCAGTCGTCATTTCTCATTCACAAACAGATATCTTCATAAAACCAGTTCATATTTGCACAGATGATTATTTGCAGCATTTCTTCAATCCGGACAAAATCTGCAGATTACGTCGTGTGATATGCGTGATTGCGTAAAGCATTCGTCATTTCTCATTCACAAACAGATATCTTCATAAAACCAGTTCATATTTGCACAGATGATTATTTGCAGCATTTCTTCAATCCGGACCAAAACTGCAGATTACGTCTTGTGATATGCGCGAATACATAGTGCAGTCGTCATTTCTCATTCACAAACAGATATCTTTGATAAACCAGTTCATATTTGCACAGATGATTATTTGCAGCATTTCTTCAATCCGGACCAAATCTGCAGATTACGTCTTGTGATATGCGCGAATACATAGTGCAGTCGTCATTTCTCATTCACAAACAGATATCTTCATAAAACCAGTTCAAATTTGCACAGATGATTATTTGCAGCATTTCTTCAATCCGGACCAAAACTGCAGATTACGTCTTGTGATATGCGCGAATACATAGTGCAGTCGTCATTTCTCATTCACAAACAGATATCTTCAAAAACCAGTTCAAATTTGCACAGATGATTATTTGCAGCATTTCTTCAATCCGGACCAAATCTGCAGATTACGTCGTGTGATTTGCGTAAAGCATTCGTCATTTCTCATTCACAAACAGATATCTTCATAAAACCAGATCATATTTGCAGCATTTCTTCAATCCGGACCAAAACTGCAGAATTACGTCTTGTGATATGCGCGAATACATAGTGCAGTCGTCATTTCTCATTCACAAACCAGATATGTTTAAAAAAAAGATAAAATTCGCACAGCTGACTATTTACAGATCTCCTTCATCTGGACCAAATCTGCAGATTACGTCGTGTGATATGCGTGATTGCGTAAAGCATTCGTAATTTCTCATTCACAAACAGATATCTTTAAAAAAGATCAAACTTCGCACAGATGCTTATTTACAGCATCCCATCATCTGGACCAAATCTGCAGATTACGTCGTGTGATATGCGTAAAGCATTCGTCATTACTCATTCACAAACAGATATCTTCATAAACCCAGTTCATATTTGTACGGGATGATTATTCGCAGCATTTCTTCAATCCGGACCAAAACTGGAGATTACGTCTTGTGATATGCGCGAATACATAGTGCAGTCCGTCATTTCTCATTCACAAACAGATATCTTTGATAAACCAGTTCATATTTGCACAGATGATTATTTGCAGCATTTCTTCAATCCGGACAAAAACTGCAGATTACGTCTTGTGATATGCGCCAATACATAGTGCAGTCGTCATTTCTCATTCACAAACAGATATCTTCATAAAACCAGTTCATATTTGCACAGATGATTATTTGCAGCATTTCTTCAATCCGGACCAAAACTGCAGATTACGTCTTGTGATATGCGCGAATACATAGTGTAGTCGTCATTTCTCATTCACAAACAGATATCTTCATAAAACCAGTTCATATTTGCACAGATAATTATTTGCAGCATTTCTTAAATCCAGACAAAAACTGCAGATTACGTCGTGTGATTTGCGTGATTGCGTAAAGCATTCGTCATTTCTCATTCGCAAACAGATATCTTCATAGAACCAGTTCATATTTGCACAGATGATTATTTGCAGCATTTCTTCAATCCGGACCAAAACTGGAGATTACGTCTTGTGATATGCGCGAATACATAGTGCAGTCGTCATTTCTCATTCACAAACAGATATCTTTGATAAACCAGTTCATATTTGCACAGATGATTATTTGCAGCATTTCTTCAATCCGGACAAAACTGCAGATTACGTCTTGTGATATGCGCCAATACATAGTGCAGTCGTCATTTCTCATTCACAAACAGATATCTTCATAAAACCAGTTCATATTTGCACAGATGATTATTTGCAGCATTTCTTCAATCCGGACCAAAAACTGCAGATTACGTCTTGTGATATGCGCGAATACATAGTGTAGTCGTCATTACTCATTCACAAACAGATATCTTCATAAAACCAGTTCATATTTGCACAGATAATTATTTGCAGCATTTCTTAAATCCAGACAAAAACTGTAGATTACTTCGTGTGATTTGCGTAAAGCATTCGTCATTTCTCATTCGCAAACAGATATCTTCATAGAACCAGTTCATATTTGCACAGATGATTATTTGCAGCATTTCTTCAATCCGGACCAAAACTGCAGATTACGACTTGGTGATATGCGCGAATACATAGTGCAGTCGTCATTTCTCATTCACAAACAGATATGTTTAAAAAAAAAGATAAAATTCGCACAGCTGACTATTTACAGCATCTCCTTCATCTGGACCAAATCTGCAGATTACGTCGTGTGATATGCGTGATTGCGTAAAGCATTCGTAATTTCTCATTCACAAACAGATATCTTCATAAAACTAGTTCATATTTGCACAGATGATTATTTGCAGCATTTCTTAATCCAGACCAAAACTGCAGATTACGTCGTGTGATTTGCGTAAAGCATTCGTCATTACTCATTCACAAACAGATATCTTCATAAAACCAGTTCATATTTGTACGGATGATTATTCGCAGCATTTCTGGCATCCGGGCCAGATCTGCAGAATACGTCTTGTGATATGCCTCAATACATAGTGCAGTCGACCTTTTACATTCACAAACACACATCTTTAAAAAAGATCAAATTCGCACAGATGCTTATTTACAGCATCCCTCAATCTGGACCAAAACTGGAGATTACGTCTTGTGATATACGTGAATACATGGAGCAGTCGTCATTTCTTATTCACAAACAGATATCTTTCAGAACCGATCATATCTGCACAGATGATTACTGCAGCATTTCTTCAATCCAGACAAAAACTGCAGATTACGTCGTGTGATTTGCGTGATTGCGTAAAGCATTCGTCATTTCTCATTCGCAAACAGATATCTTCATAGAACCAGTTCATATTTGCACAGATGATTATTTGCAGCATTTCTTCAATCCATACCAAAACTGCAGATTTCGCCGTGTGATATGCATGATTGCGTAAAGCATTCGTCATTTCTGATTCACAAACAGATATCTTCATAAAAACAGTTCATATTTGCACAGATGATTATTTGCGGCATTTCTTCAATCCGGACCAAAACTGCAGATTACGTCTTGTGATATGCGTGAATACATAGTGCAGTCGTCATTTTACATTCACAAACAGACATCTTTAAAAAAGATCAAATTCGCACAGATGCTTATTTACAGCATCCCCTTCATGTGGACCAAATCTGCAGATTACGTCGTGTGATATGCGTGATTGGCGTAAAGCATTCGTCATTTCTCATTCACAAACAGATATCTTCATAAAACCAGTTCATATTTGCACAGATGATTATTTGCAGCATTTCTTCAATCCGGACTAAAACTGGAGATTACGTCTTGTGATATGCGCGAATACATAGTGCAGTGGTCATTTCTCATTCACAAACAGATATGTTTAAAAAAAAGATCAAATTCGCACAGATGACTATTTACAGCATTTCATCCATCCAGACCAGATCTGCAGATTACGTCTTGTGGTATGCCTGAATACATAGTGCAGTCGTCATTTCTCACTCCCAAACAGACATCTTTAAAAAAGATCAACTTCGCACAGATGCTTATTTACAGCATCCCATTCATCTGGACCAATCTGCAGATTACGTCGTGTGATATGCGTGATTGCGTAAAGCATTCGTCATTTCTCATTCACAAACAGATATCTTCATAAAACCAGTTCATATTTGCACAGATGATTATTTGCAGCATTTCTTCAATCCGGACTAAAACTGGAGATTACGTCTTGTGATATGCGCGAATACATAGTGCAGTCGTCATTTCTCATTCACAAACAGATATGTTTAAAAAAAAGATCAAATTCGCACAGATGACTATTTACAGCATTTCATCCATCCGGACCAGATCTGCAGATTACGTCGTGTGATATGCGTGATTGCGTAAAGCATTCGTCATTTCTCATTCACAAATAGATATCTTTCAGAAACCGGATCATATCTGCACAGATGATTATCTGCAGCATCCCATTCATCTGCACTAAATCTGCAGATTAGGTCATGTGATATGCGTGAATGCATAGTGCATTCGTCATTTTATATTCACAAACAGATATCTTTAAAAAAAAAGATCAAATTCGCACAGATGCTTATTTACAGCATCCCCTTCATCTGGACCAAATCTGCAGATTACGTCTTGTGATATGCGCGAATACATAGTGCAGTCGTCATTTCTCATTCACAAACAGATATCTTTGATAAACCAGTTCATATTTGCTCAGATGATTATTTGCAGCATTTCTTCAATCCGGACAAAAACTGCAGATTACGTCTTGTGATATGCGCCAATACATAGTGCAGTCGTCATTTCTCATTCACAAACAGATATCTTCATAAAACCAGTTCATATTTGCACAGATGATTATTTGCAGCATTTCTTCAATCCGGACCAAAACTGCAGATTACGTCTTGTGATATGCGCGAATACATAGTGTAGTCGTCATTTCTCATTCACAAACAGATATCTTCATAAAACCAGTTCATATTTGCACAGATAATTATTTTTGCAGCATTTCTTAAATCCAGACAAAAACTGCAGATTACGTCGTGTGATTTGCGTGATTGCGTAAAGCATTCGTCATTTCTCATTCGCAAACAGATATCTTCATAGAACCAGTTCATATTTGCACAGATGATTATTTGCAGCATTTCTTCAATCCGGACCAAAACTGGAGATTACGTCTTGTGATATGCGCGAATACATAGTGCAGTCGTCATTTCTCATTCACAAACAGATATCTTTGATAAACCAGTTCATATTTGCACAGATGATTATTTGCAGCATTCTTCAATCCGGACCAAAACTGCAGATTACGTCTTGTGATATGCGCGAATACATAGTGCAGTCGTCCTTTTACATTCACAAACAGATATGTTTAAAAAAAAGATCAAATTCGCACAGATGACTATTTATAGCATTTCATCCATCCGGACCAGATCTGCAGATTACGTCTTGTGGTATGCCTGAATACATAGTGCAGTCGTCATTTCTCATTCACAAACAAATATCTTCTATAAACCAGATCTAATCTGCACAGATGATTATTCGCAGCATTTCTGGCATCCGGGCCAGATCTGCAGATTAAGTCTTGTGATATGCGTGATTGCGTAAAGCATTCGACATTTCTCATTCACAAACAGATATCTTCATAAAACCAGTTCATATTTCAACAGATGATTATTTGCAGCATTTCTTCAATCCGGACCAAAACTGGAGATTACGTCTTGTGATATGCGCGAATACATAGTGCAGTCGTCATTTCTGATTCACAAACAGATATCTTCATAAATCAGTTCATATTTGCACAGAAGATTTTTGCAGCATCCGCTTCATCTGGACCAAATCTGCAGATTACGTCGTGTGATATGTGTGATTGCGTAAAGCATTCGTCATTTCTCATTCACAAACAGATATCTTCATAAAACCAGTTCATATTGTACGGATGATTATTCGCAGCATTTCTGGCATCCGGGCCAGATCTGCAGATTACGTCTTGTGATATGCCTCAATACATAGTGCAGTCGACCTTTTACATTCACAAACAGACATCTTTAAAAAAGATCAAATTCGCACAGATGCTTATTTACAGCATCCCCTTCATCTGGACCAAAACTGCAGATTACGTCTTGTGATATACGTGAATACATGGAGCAGTCGTCATTTCTTATTCACAAACAGATATCTTTCAGAAACCGGATCATATCTGCACAGATGATTATCTGCAGCATCCCTTTCATCTGGACTAAATCTGCAGATTATGTCATGTGATATGCGTGATTGCGTAAAGCATTCGTCATTTCTCATTCACAAACAGATATCTTCATAAAACCAGTTAATATTTGCACAGATGATTATTTGCAGCAGTTCATCCATCCGGGCCAAAACTGCAGATTACGTCTTGTGATATGCGTGAATACATAGTGCAGTCGTCCTTTTACATTCACAAACAGATATCTTTAAAAAAAAAGATCAAATTCGTACAGATGATTATTTACAGCATTTCATTCATCCGGACCAGATCTGCGGATTACGCCGTGTGATATGCGTGATTGCGTAAAGCATTCGTCATTTCTCATTCACAAACAGATATCTTCATAAAACCAGTTCATATTTGCACAGATGATTATTTGCAGCATTTCTTCAATCCGGACCAAAACTGGAGATTACGTCTTGTGATATGCGCGAATACATAGTGCAGTCGTCATTTCTCATTCACAAACAGATATGTTTAAAAAAAAGATCAAATTCGCACAGATGACTATTTACAGCATTTCATCCATCCGGACCACATCTGCAGATTACGTCTTGTGAAATGCGCGAATACCTAGTGCAGTCGTCATTTCTCATTCGCAAACAGATATGTTTAAACAAAAAGATCAAATTCGCACAGATGCTTATTCAGAGCATCCCCTTCATCTGGCCAAATCTGCAGATTACGTCTTGTGATATCCCTGAATACATAGTGCAGTCGTCATTTCTCATTCGCAAACAGATATGTTTAAACAAAAAGATCAAATTCGCACAGATGACTATTTACAGCATCCCCTTCATCTGGTCCAAATCTGCAGATTACGTCGTGTGATATGCGTGATTGCGTAAAGCATTCGGCATTTCTGATTCACAAACAGATATCTTCTTAAAACCAGTTCATATTTGCACAGATGATTATTTGCAGCATTTCTTCAATCCGGACCAAAACTGCAGATTACGTCTTGTAATATGCGCGAATACATAGTGCAGTCGTCGTTTCTCATTCGCAAACAGATATCTTTGATAAACCAGATCATATCTGCACAGATGATTATTTGAAACATTTCTTCAATCCAGACAAAAACTGCAGATTACGTCTTGTGATATGCCTGAATACATAGTGCAGTCGTCATTTCTCATTCGCAAACAGATATGTTTAAACAAAAAGATCAAATTCGCACAGATGCTTATTCAGAGCATCCCCTTCATCTGGACCAAATCTGCAGATTACGTCCTGTGATATGCGTGATTGCGTAAAGCATTCGGCATTTCTGATTCACAAACAGATATCTTCATAAAACCAGTTCATATTTGCACAGATGATTATTTGCAGCATTTCTTCAATCCGGACAAAAACTGCAGATTACGTCTTGTGATATGCGCCAATACATAGTGCAGTCGTCATTTTACATTCACAAACAGATATCTTTGATAAACCAGATCATATCTGCACAGATGATTATTTGCAGCATTTCTTCAATCCGGACCAAAACTGGAGATTACGTCTTGTGATCTGCGCGAATAAATAGTGCAGTCGTCATTTCTCATTCACAAACAGATATGTTTAAAAAAAAGATCAAATTCGCACAGATGCTTATTTACAGCATCCCCTTCATCTGGACCAAATCTGCAGATTACGTCGTGTGATATGCGTGATTGCGTAAAGCATTCGTCATTTCTCATTCACAAACAGATATCTTCATAAAACCAGTTCATATTTGCACAGATGATTATTTGCAGCATTTCTTCAATCCGGACCAAAACTGCAGATTACGTCTTGTGATATGCGCGAATACATACTGCAGTCGTCATTTTACATTCACAAACAGATATCTTTAAAAAAAAGATCAAATTCGTACAGATGATTATTTACAGCATTTCATTCATCCGGACCAGATCTGCGGATTACGCCGTGTGATATGCGTGATTGCGTAAAGCATTCGTCATTTCTCATTCACAAACAGATATCTTCATAAAACCAGTTCATATTTGCACAGATGATTATTTGCAGCATTTCTTCAATCCGGACCAAAACTGGAGATTACGTCTTGTGATATGCGCGAATACATAGTGCAGTCGTCATTTCTCATTCACAAACAGATATGTTTAAAAAAAAGATCAAATTCGCACAGATGCTTATTTACAGCATCCCCTTCATCTGGACCAAATCTGCAGATTACGTCGTGTGATATGCGTGATTGCGTAAAGCATTCGTCATTTCTCATTCACAAATAGATATCTTTCAGAAACCGGATCATATCTGCACAGATGATTATCTGCAGCATCCCATTCATCTGCACTAAATCTGCAGATTAGGTAATGTGATATGCGTGAATACATAGTGCATTCGTCATTTTATATTCACAAACAGATATCTTTAAAAAAAAAGATCAAATTCGCATAGATGCTTATTTACAGTATTTCATTCATCCGGACCAGATCTGCTGATTATGTCTTGTGATCTGCGCGAATAAATAGTGCAGTCGTCATTTTACATTCACAAACAGATATCTTTAAAAAAAAAGATCAAATTCGCACAGATGCTTATTTACAGCATCCCCTTCATCTGGACCAAATCTGCAGATTACGTCGTGTGATATGCGTGATTGCGTAAAGCATTCGTCATTTCTCATTCACAAATAGATATCTTTCAGAAACCGGATCATATCTGCACAGATGATTATCTGCAGCATCCCATTCATCTGCACTAAATCTGCAGATTAGGTCATGTGATATGCGTGAATACATAGTGCATTCGTCATTTTATATTCACAAACAGATATCTTTAAAAAAAAGATCAAATTCGCATAGATGCTTATTTACAGTATTTCATTCATCCGGACCAGATCTGCTGATTATGTCTTGTGATATGCGCGAATGCATAGTGCAGTCGTCATTTTACATTCACAAACAGATATCTTTAAAAAAAAAAGATCAAATTCATACAGATGATTATTTACAGCATTTCATTCATCCGGACCAGATCTGCAGATTACGTCTTGTGATATGCGCGAATGCATAGTGCAGTCGTCATTTACATTCACAAACAGATATCTTTAAAAAAAAAGATCAAATTCGTACAGATGATTATTTACAGCATTTCTGGCATCCGGGCCAGATCTGCAGATTAAGTCTTGTGATATGCGTGATTGCGTAAAGCATTCGTCATTTCTCATTCACAAATAGATATCTTTCAGAAACCGGATCATATCTGCACAGATGATTATCTGCAGCATCCCTTCATCTGGACCAAATCTGCAGATTAGTCATGTGATATGCGTGATTGCGTAAAGCATTCGTCATTTCTCATTCACAAATAGATATCTTTCAAAACCGGATCATATCTGCACAGATGATTATCTGCAGCATCCCATTCATCTGCACTAAATCTGCAGATTAGGTCATGTGATATGCGTGAATACATAGTGCATTCGTCATTTATATTCACAAACAGATATCTTTAAAAAAAAGATCAAATTCGCATAGATGCTTATTTACAGTATTTCATTCATCCGGACCAGATCTGCAGATTATGTCTTGTGATATGCGCGAATGCATAGTGCAGTCGTCATTTTACATTCACAAACAGATATCTTTAAAAAAAAAGATCAAATTCGTACAGATGATTATTTACAGCATTTCATTCATCCGGACCAGATCTGCAGATTACGTCTTGTGATATCCGCGTATACATCATGCAGCCGTCATTTTACATTCACGAATAGATATCTTTGATAAACCAGATCATATCTGCACAGATGATTATTCGCAGCATTTCTGGCATCCGGGCCAGATCTGCAGATTAGTCTTGTGATATGCGTGATTGCGTAAAGCATTCGACATTTCTCATTCACAAACAGATATCTTCATAAAACCAGTTCATATTTCAACAGATGATTATTTGCAGCATTTCTTCAATCCGGACCAAAACTGGAGATTACGTCTTGTGATATGCGCGAATACATAGTGCAGTCGTCATTTCTGATTCACAAACAGATATCTTCATAAAACAGTTCATATTTGCACAGATGATTTTTGCAGCATCCCTTCATCTGGACCAAATCTGCAGATTACGTCGTGTGATATGTGTGATTGCGTAAAGCATTCGTCATTTCTCATTCACAAACAGATATCTTCATAAAACCAGTTCATATTTGACGATGATTATTCGCAGCATTTCTTCAATCCGGACCAAAACTGCAGATTAGTCTTGTGATTGCGCGAATAATAGTGCAGTCGTCATTTCTCATTCACAAACAGATATGTTTAAAAAAAAGATCAAATTCGCACAGATGACTATTTACAGCATTTCATCCATCCGGACCAATCTGCAGATTACGTCTTGTGTATGCCGAATACATAGTGCAGTCGTCATTTTCATTCACAAACAGATATCTTTAAAAAAGATCAAATTGCACAGATGCTTATTTACAGCATCCCCTTCATCTGGACCAAATCTGCAGATTACGTCGTGTATATGCGTGATTGCGTAAAGCATTCGTCATTTCTCATTCACAAACAGATATCTTCATAAAACCAGTTCATATTTGCACAGATGATTATTTGCAGCATTTCTTCAATCCGGACAAAACTGCAGATTACGTCTTGTGATATGCGCGAATACATAGTGCAGTCGTCATTTCTCATTCCCAAACAGACATCTTTAAAAAAAGATCAACTTCGCACAGATGCTTATTTACAGCATCCCATTCATCTGGACCAAATCTGCAGATTACGTCTTGTGATATGCGTGATTGCGTAAAGCATTCGTCATTTCTCATTCACAAACAGATATCTTCATAAAACAGTTCATATTTGCACAGATATTATTTGCAGCATTTCTTAATCCGACAAAACTGCAGATTACTTCGTGTGATTTGCGTAAAGCATTCGTCATTTCTCATTCACAAACAGATATCTTCATAAAACCAGTTCATATTTGCACAGATGATTATTTGCAGCATTTCTTCAATCCGGACCAAAACTGGCAGATTACGTCTTGTGATATGCGCGAATACATAGTGCAGTCGTCATTTCTCATTCACAAACAGATATGTTTAAAAAAAAGATCAAATTCGCACAGATGACTATTTACAGCATTTCATCCATCGGACCAAATCTGCAGATTACGTCTTGTGATATGCGCGAATAAATAGTGCAGTCGTCATTTCTCATTCACAAACAGATATCTTTAAAAAAAGATCAAATTCGCACAGATGATTATTTACAGCATTTCATCATCCGGACCAATCTGCAGATTACGTCTTGTGATCTGCCGAATAATAGTGCAGTCGTCATTTCTCATTCACAAACAGATATCTTTAAAAAAAGATCAAATTCGCACAGATGACTATTTACAGCATTTCATCATCCGGACCAATCTGCAGATTACGTCTTGTGATATGCGCGAATAATAGTGCAGTCGTCATTTTACATTCACAAACAGATATCTTTAAAAAAAGATCAAATTCGCACAGATGCTTATTTACAGCATCCCTTCATCTGGACCAAAACTGCAGATTACGTCTTGTGATATGCGTGAATACATAGCAGTCGTCATTTCTCATTCACAAACAGATATCTTCAAAAACCAGATCATATTGCACAGATGATTATTTGCAGCATTTCTTCATCCGGACCAAAACTGCAGATTACGTCGTGTGATATGCGTGATTGCGTAAAGCATTCGTCATTTCTCATTCACAAACAGATATCTTCATAAAACCAGTTCATATTTGCACAGATGATTATTTACAGCATTTCTTCAATCTGGACCAAATCTGCAGATTACGTCGTGTGATATGCGTGATTGCGTAAAGCATTCGTCATTTCTCATTCACAAACAGATATCTTATAAAACAGTTCATATTTGCACAGATGACTATTTACAGCATTTCATCCATCCGGACCAATCTGCAGATTACGTCTTGTGATCTGCGCGAATACATAGTGCAGTCGTCATTTCTCATTCACAAACAGATATGTTTAAAAAAAAGATCAAATTCGCACAGATGACTTATTTACAGCATCTTCATCTGGACCAAATCTGCAGATTACGTCTGTGATATGCGGATACAAAGGCATTCGTCATTTCTCATTCACAAACAGATATTTAAAAAAAGTCAATTGCACAGATGATATTTCAGCATTTCTCATCCGGACCAAACTGAGATTACGTCTTGTGATATGCGTGAATACATAGTGCAGTCGTCATTTTCATTCACAAACAGAATCTTTAAAAAAAGATCAAATTCGACAGATGATTATTTACAGCATTTCTTCATCCGGACCAGATCTGCGATTACGCGTGTGATATGCGTGATTGCGGAAAGCATTCGTCATTTCTCATTCACAAACAGATATCTTCATAAAACCAGTTCATATTTGCACAGATGATTATTTGCAGCATTTCTTCAATCCGGACCAAAACTGGAGATTACGTCTTGTGATATGCGCGAATACATAGTGCAGTCGTCATTTCTCATTCACAAACAGATATGTTTAAAAAAAAAGATCAAATTCGCACAGATGCTTATTTACAGCATCCCCTTCATCTGGACCAAATCTGCAGATTACGTCGTGTGATATGCGTGATTGCGTAAAGCATTCGTCATTTCTCATTCACAAATAGATATCTTTCAGAAACCGGATCATATCTGCACAGATGATTATCTGCAGCATCCCATTCATCTGCACTAAATCTGCAGATTAGGTAATGTGATATGCGTGAATACATAGTGCATTCGTCATTTTATATTCACAAACAGATATCTTTAAAAAAAAAGATCAAATTCGCATAGATGCTTATTTACAGTATTTCATTCATCCGGACCAGATCTGCTGATTATGTCTTGTGATCTGCGCGAATAAATAGTGCAGTCGTCATTTTACATTCACAAACAGATATCTTTAAAAAAAAAGATCAAATTCGCACAGATGCTTATTTACAGCATCCCCTTCATCTGGACCAAATCTGCAGATTACGTCGTGTGATATGCGTGATTGCGTAAAGCATTCGTCATTTCTCATTCACAAATAGATATCTTTCAGAAACCGGATCATATCTGCACAGATGATTATCTGCAGCATCCCATTCATCTGCACTAAATCTGCAGATTAGGTCATGTGATATGCGTGAATACATAGTGCATTCGTCATTTTATATTCACAAACAGATATCTTTAAAAAAAAAGATCAAATTCGCATAGATGCTTATTTACAGTATTTCATTCATCCGGACCAGATCTGCTGATTATGTCTTGTGATATGCGCGAATGCATAGTGCAGTCGTCATTTTACATTCACAAACAGATATCTTTAAAAAAAAAAGATCAAATTCGTACAGATGATTATTTACAGCATTTCATTCATCCGGACCAGATCTGCAGATTACGTCTTGTGATATCCGCGTATACATCATGCAGCCGTCATTTTACATTCACGAATAGATATCTTTGATAAACCAGATCATATCTGCACAGATGATTATTCGCAGCATTTCTGGCATCCGGGCCAGATCTGCAGATTAAGTCTTGTGATATGCGTGATTGCGTAAAGCATTCGACATTTCTCATTCACAAACAGATATCTTCATAAAACCAGTTCATATTTCAACAGATGATTATTTGCAGCATTTCTTCAATCCGGACCAAAACTGGAGATTACGTCTTGTGATATGCGCGAATACATAGTGCAGTCGTCATTTCTGATTCACAAACAGATATCTTCATAAAATCAGTTCATATTTGCACAGATGATTTTTTGCAGCATCCGCTTCATCTGGACCAAATCTGCAGATTACGTCGTGTGATATGTGTGATTGCGTAAAGCATTCGTCATTTCTCATTCACAAACAGATATCTTCATAAAACCAGTTCATATTTGTACGGATGATTATTCGCAGCATTTCTTCAATCCGGACCAAAACTGCAGATTAGGTCTTGTGATATGCGCGAATACATAGTGCAGTCGTCATTTCTCATTCACAAACAGATATGTTTAAAAAAAAGATCAAATTCGCACAGATGACTATTTACAGCATTTCATCCATCCGGACCAGATCTGCAGATTACGTCTTGTGGTATGCCTGAATACATAGTGCAGTCGTCATTTCTCATTCACAAACAGACATCTTTAAAAAAGATCAAATTCGCACAGATGCTTATTTACAGCATCCCCTTCATCTGCACCAAATCTGCAGATTACGTCGTGTAATATGCGTGATTGCGTAAAGCATTCGTCATTTCTCATTCACAAACAGATATCTTCATAAAACCAGTTCATATTTGCACAGATGATTATTTGCAGCATTTCTTCAATCCGGACTAAAACCGGAGATTACGTCTTGTGGTATGCCTGAATACATAGTGCAGTCGTCATTTCTCACTCCCAAACAGACATCTTTAAAAAAGATCAACTTCGCACAGATGCTTATTTACAGCATCCCATTCATCTGGACCAAATCTGCAGATTACGTCTTGTGATATGCGTGATTGCGTAAAGCATTCGTCATTTCTCATTCACAAACAGATATCTTCATAAAACCAGTTCATATTTGCACAGATGATTATTTGCAGCATTTCTTCAATCCGGACCAAAACTGCAGATTACGTCTTGTGATATGCGCGAATACATACTGCAGTCGTCATTTTACATTCACAAACAGATATCTTTAAAAAAAAAGATCAAATTCGTACAGATGATTATTTACAGCATTTCATTCATCCGGACCAGATCTGCGGATTACGCCGTGTGATATGCGTGATTGCGTAAAGCATTCGTCATTTCTCATTCACAAACAGATATCTTCATAAAACCAGTTCATATTTGCACAGATGATTATTTGCAGCATTTCTTCAATCCGGACCAAAACTGGAGATTACGTCTTGTGATATGCGTGAATACATAGTGCAGTCGTCATTTCTCATTCACAAACAGATATGTTTAAAAAAAAGATTAAATTCGCACAGATGACTATTTACAGCATTTCATCCGTCCGGACCACATCTGCAGATTACGTCTTGTGATCTGCGCGAATAAATAGTGCAGTCGTCATTTCTCATTCACAAACAGATATGTTTAAAAAAAAGATCAAATTCGCACAGATGACTATTTACAGTATTTCATCCATCCGGACCACATCTGCAGATTACGTCTTGTGATCTGCGCGAATAAATAGTGCAGTCGTCATTTTACATTCACAAACAGATATCTTTAAAAAAAAAGATCAAATTTGCACAGATGCTTATTTACAGCATCCCCTTCATCTGGACCAAATCTGCAGATTACGTCGTGTGATATGCGTGATTGCGTAAAGCATTCGTCATTTCTCATTCACAAACAGATATCTTCATAAAACCAGTTCATATTTGTACGGATGATTATTCGCAGCATTTCTTCAATCCGGACCAAAACTGCAGATTACGTCTTGTGATATGCGCGAATACATAGTGCAGTCGTCATTTCTCATTCACAAACAGATATGTTTAAAAAAAAGATCAAATTCGCACAGATGACTATTTACAGCATTTCATCCATCCGGACCAGATCTGCAGATTACGTCTTGTGGTAGGCCTGAATACATAGTGCAGTCGTCATTTCTCATTCACAAACAGACATCTTTAAAAAAGATCAAATTCGCACAGATGCTTATTTACAGCATCCCCTTCATCTGGACCAAATCTGCAGATTACGTTGTGTAATATGCGTGATTGCGTAAAGCATTCGTCATTTCTCATTCACAAACAGATATCTTCATAAAACCAGTTCATATTTGCACAGATGATTATTTGCAGCATTTCTTCAATCCGGACTAAAACTGGAGATTACGTCTTGTGATATGCGCGAATACATAGTGCAGTCGTTATTTCTCATTCACAAACAGATATGTTTAAAAAAAAGATCAAATTCGCACAGATGACTATTTACAGCATTTCATCCATCCGGACCACATCTGCAGATTACGTCTTGTGATCTGCGCGAATAAATAGTGCAGTCGTCATTTTACATTCACAAACAGATATCTTTAAAAAAAAAGATCAAATTCGCACAGATACTTATTTACAGCATTTCATCCATCCGGACCACATCTGCAGATTACGTCTTGTGATCTGCGCGAATAAATAGTGCAGTCGTCATTTCTCATTCACAAACAGATATGTTTAAAAAAAAGATCAAATTCGCACAGATGACTATTTACAGTATTTCATCCATCCGGACCACATCTGCAGATTACGTCTTGTGATCTGCGCGAATAAATAGTGCAGTCGTCATTTTACATTCACAAACAGATATCTTTAAAAAAAAAGATCAAATTCGCACAGATGCTTATTTACAGCATCCCCTTCATCTGGACCAAATCTGCAGATTACGTCGTGTGATATGCGTGATTGCGTAAAGCATTCGTCATTTCTCATTCACAAACAGATATCTTCAGAAAACCAGTTCATATTTGCACAGATGATTATTTGCAGCATTTCTTCAATCCGGACCAAAACTGCAGATTACGTCTTGTGATATGCGCGAATACATACTGCAGTCGTCATTTTACATTCACAAACAGATATCTTTAAAAAAAAAGATCAAATTCGTACAGATGATTATTTACAGCATTTCATTCATCCGGACCAGATCTGCGGATTACGCCGTGTGATATGCGTGATTGCGTAAAGCATTCGTCATTTCTCATTCACAAACAGATATCTTCATAAAACCAGTTCATATTTGCACAGATGCTTATTTACAGCATCCCCTTCATCTGGACCAAATCTGCAGATTACGTCGTGTGATATGCGTGATTGCGTAAAGCATTCGTCATTTCTCATTCACAAACAGATATCTTCATAAAACCAGTTCATATTTGCACAGATGACTATTTACAGTATTTCATCCATCCGGACCACATCTGCAGATTACGTCTTGTGATCTGCGCGAATACATAGTGCAGTCGTCATTTCTCATTCACAAACAGATATGTTTAAAAAAAAAGATCAAATTCGCACAGATGCTTATTTACAGCATCCCCTTCATCTGGACCAAATCTGCAGATTACGTCGTGTGATATGCGTGATTGCGTAAAGCATTCGTCATTTCTCATTCACAAACAGATATCTTCATAAAACCAGTTCATATTTGCACAGATGATTATTTGCAGCATTTCTTCAATCCGGACTAAAACTGGAGATTACGTCTTGTGATATGCGTGAATACATAGTGCAGTCGTCATTTTACATTCACAAACAGACATCTTTAAAAAAAAAGATCAAATTCGTACAGATGATTATTTACAGCATTTCATTCATCCGGACCAGATCTGCGGATTACGCCGTGTGATATGCGTGATTGCGGAAAGCATTCGTCATTTCTCATTCACAAACAGATATCTTCATAAAACCAGTTCATATTTGCACAGATGATTATTTGCAGCATTTCTTCAATCCGGACCAAAACTGGAGATTACGTCTTGTGATATGCGCGAATACATAGTGCAGTCGTCATTTCTCATTCACAAACAGATATGTTTAAAAAAAAAGATCAAATTCGCACAGATGCTTATTTACAGCATCCCCTTCATCTGGACCAAATCTGCAGATTACGTCGTGTGATATGCGTGATTGCGTAAAGCATTCGTCATTTCTCATTCACAAATAGATATCTTTCAGAAACCGGATCATATCTGCACAGATGATTATCTGCAGCATCCCATTCATCTGCACTAAATCTGCAGATTAGGTAATGTGATATGCGTGAATACATAGTGCATTCGTCATTTTATATTCACAAACAGATATCTTTAAAAAAAAAGATCAAATTCGCATAGATGCTTATTTACAGTATTTCATTCATCCGGACCAGATCTGCTGATTATGTCTTGTGATCTGCGCGAATAAATAGTGCAGTCGTCATTTTACATTCACAAACAGATATCTTTAAAAAAAAAGATCAAATTCGCACAGATGCTTATTTACAGCATCCCCTTCATCTGGACCAAATCTGCAGATTACGTCGTGTGATATGCGTGATTGCGTAAAGCATTCGTCATTTCTCATTCACAAATAGATATCTTTCAGAAACCGGATCATATCTGCACAGATGATTATCTGCAGCATCCCATTCATCTGCACTAAATCTGCAGATTAGGTCATGTGATATGCGTGAATACATAGTGCATTCGTCATTTTATATTCACAAACAGATATCTTTAAAAAAAAAGATCAAATTCGCATAGATGCTTATTTACAGTATTTCATTCATCCGGACCAGATCTGCTGATTATGTCTTGTGATATGCGCGAATGCATAGTGCAGTCGTCACTTTACATTCACAAACAGATATCTTTAAAAAAAAAAGATCAAATTCGTACAGATGATTATTTACAGCATTTCATTCATCCGGACCAGATCTGCAGATTACGTCTTGTGATATCCGCGTATACATCATGCAGCCGTCATTTTACATTCACGAATAGATATCTTTGATAAACCAGATCATATCTGCACAGATGATTATTCGCAGCATTTCTGGCATCCGGGCCAGATCTGCAGATTAAGTCTTGTGATATGCGTGATTGCGTAAAGCATTCGACATTTCTCATTCACAAACAGATATCTTCATAAAACCAGTTCATATTTCAACAGATGATTATTTGCAGCATTTCTTCAATCCGGACCAAAACTGGAGATTACGTCTTGTGATATGCGCGAATACATAGTGCAGTCGTCATTTCTGATTCACAAACAGATATCTTCATAAAATCAGTTCATATTTGCACAGATGATTTTTTGCAGCATCCGCTTCATCTGGACCAAATCTGCAGATTACGTCGTGTGATATGTGTGATTGCG
Source organism: Nasonia vitripennis (assembly GCF_009193385.2). NCBI lineage: Eukaryota > Metazoa > Arthropoda > Insecta > Hymenoptera > Pteromalidae > Nasonia > Nasonia vitripennis. The sequence continues at coordinate 25,981 of NW_022279591.1, forward strand.
TAAAGCATTCGTCATTTCTCATTCACAAACAGATATCTTCATAAAACCAGTTCATATTTGTACGAATGATTATTCGCAGCATTTCTTCAATCCGGACCAAAACTGCAGATTAGGTCTTGTGATATGCGCGAATACATAGTGCAGTCGTCATTTCTCATTCACAAACAGATATGTTTAAAAAAAAGATCAAATTCGCACAGATGACTATTTACAGCATTTCATCCATCCGGACCAGATCTGCAGATTACGTCTTGTGGTATGCCTGAATACATAGTGCAGTCGTCATTTCTCATTCACAAACAGACATCTTTAAAAAAGATCAAATTCGCACAGATGCTTATTTACAGCATCCCCTTCATCTGCACCAAATCTGCAGATTACGTCGTGTAATATGCGTGATTGCGTAAAGCATTCGTCATTTCTCATTCACAAACAGATATCTTCATAAAACCAGTTCATATTTGCACAGATGATTATTTGCAGCATTTCTTCAATCCGGACTAAAACTGGAGATTACGTCTTGTGGTATGCCTGAATACATAGTGCAGTCGTCATTTCTCACTCCCAAACAGACATCTTTAAAAAAGATCAACTTCGCACAGATGCTTATTTACAGCATCCCATTCATCTGGACCAAATCTGCAGATTACGTCTTGTGATATGCGTGATTGCGTAAAGCATTCGTCATTTCTCATTCACAAACAGATATCTTCATAAAACCAGTTCATATTTGCACAGATGATTATTTGCAGCATTTCTTCAATCCGGACCAAAACTGCAGATTACGTCTTGTGATATGCGCGAATACATACTGCAGTCGTCATTTTACATTCACAAACAGATATCTTTAAAAAAAAAGATCAAATTCGTACAGATGATTATTTACAGCATTTCATTCATCCGGACCAGATCTGCGGATTACGCCGTGTGATATGCGTGATTGCGTAAAGCATTCGTCATTTCTCATTCACAAACAGATATCTTCATAAAACCAGTTCATATTTGCACAGATGATTATTTGCAGCATTTCTTCAATCCGGACCAAAACTGGAGATTACGTCTTGTGATATGCGTGAATACATAGTGCAGTCGTCATTTCTCATTCACAAACAGATATGTTTAAAAAAAAGATCAAATTCGCACAGATGACTATTTACAGCATTTCATCCGTCCGGACCACATCTGCAGATTACGTCTTGTGATCTGCGCGAATAAATAGTGCAGTCGTCATTTCTCATTCACAAACAGATATGTTTAAAAAAAAGATCAAATTCGCACAGATGACTATTTACAGTATTTCATCCATCCGGACCACATCTGCAGATTACGTCTTGTGATCTGCGCGAATAAATAGTGCAGTCGTCATTTTACATTCACAAACAGATATCTTTAAAAAAAAAGATCAAATTTGCACAGATGCTTATTTACAGCATCCCCTTCATCTGGACCAAATCTGCAGATTACGTCGTGTGATATGCGTGATTGCGTAAAGCATTCGTCATTTCTCATTCACAAACAGATATCTTCATAAAACCAGTTCATATTTGTACGGATGATTATTCGCAGCATTTCTTCAATCCGGACCAAAACTGCAGATTACGTCTTGTGATATGCGCGAATACATAGTGCAGTCGTCATTTCTCATTCACAAACAGATATGTTTAAAAAAAAGATCAAATTCGCACAGATGACTATTTACAGCATTTCATCCATCCGGACCAGATCTGCAGATTACGTCTTGTGGTATGCCTGAATACATAGTGCAGTCGTCATTTCTCATTCACAAACAGACATCTTTAAAAAAGATCAAATTCGCACAGATGCTTATTTACAGCATCCCCTTCATCTGGACCAAATCTGCAGATTACGTCGTGTAATATGCGTGATTGCGTAAAGCATTCGTCATTTCTCATTCACAAACAGATATCTTCATAAAACCAGTTCATATTTGCACAGATGATTATTTGCAGCATTTCTTCAATCCGGACTAAAACTGGAGATTACGTCTTGTGATATGCGCTAATACATAGTGCAGTCGTTATTTCTCATTCACAAACAGATATGTTTAAAAAAAAGATCAAATTCGCACAGATGACTATTTACAGCATTTCATCCATCCGGACCACATCTGCAGATTACGTCTTGTGATCTGCGCGAATAAATAGTGCAGTCGTCATTTTACATTCACAAACAGATATCTTTAAAAAAAAAGATCAAATTCGCACAGATACTTATTTACAGCATTTCATCCATCCGGACCACATCTGCAGATTACGTCTTGTGATCTGCGCGAATAAATAGTGCAGTCGTCATTTCTCATTCACAAACAGATATGTTTAAAAAAAAGATCAAATTCGCACAGATGACTACTTACAGTATTTCATCCATCCGGACCACATCTGCAGATTACGTCTTGTGATCTGCGCGAATAAATAGTGCAGTCGTCATTTTACATTCACAAACAGATATCTTTAAAAAAAAAGATCAAATTCGCACAGATGCTTATTTACAGCATCCCCTTCATCTGGACCAAATCTGCAGATTACGTCGTGTGATATGCGTGATTGCGTAAAGCATTCGTCATTTCTCATTCACAAACAGATATCTTCATAAAACCAGTTCATATTTGCACAGATGATTATTTGCAGCATTTCTTCAATCCGGACCAAAACTGCAGATTACGTCTTGTGATATGCGCGAATACATACTGCAGTCGTCATTTTACATTCACAAACAGATATCTTTAAAAAAAAAGATCAAATTCGTACAGATGATTATTTACAGCATTTCATTCATCCGGACCAGATCTGCGGATTACGCCGTGTGATATGCGTGATTGCGTAAAGCATTCGTCATTTCTCATTCACAAACAGATATCTTCATAAAACCAGTTCATATTTGCACAGATGCTTATTTACAGCATCCCCTTCATCTGGACCAAATCTGCAGATTACGTCGTGTGATATGCGTGATTGCGTAAAGCATTCGTCATTTCTCATTCACAAACAGATATCTTCATAAAACCAGTTCATATTTGCACAGATGACTATTTACAGTATTTCATCCATCCGGACCACATCTGCAGATTACGTCTTGTGATCTGCGCGAATACATAGTGCAGTCGTCATTTCTCATTCACAAACAGATATGTTTAAAAAAAAAGATCAAATTCGCACAGATGCTTATTTACAGCATCCCCTTCATCTGGACCAAATCTGCAGATTACGTCGTGTGATATGCGTGATTGCGTAAAGCATTCGTCATTTCTCATTCACAAATAGATATCTTTCAGAAACCGGGTCATATCTGCACAGATGATTATCTGCAGCATCCCATTCATCTGCACTAAATCTGCAGATTAGGTCATGTGATATGCGTGAATACATAGTGCATTCGTCATTTTATATTCACAAACAGATATCTTTAAAAAAAAAGATCAAATTCGCATAGATGCTTATTTACAGTATTTCATTCATCCGGACCAGATCTGCTGATTATGTCTTGTGATCTGCGCGAATAAATAGTGCAGTCGTCATTTTACATTCACAAACAGATATCTTTAAAAAAAAAGATCAAATTCGCACAGATGCTTATTTACAGCATCCCCTTCATCTGGACCAAATCTGCAGATTACGTCGTGTGATATGCGTGATTGCGTAAAGCATTCGTCATTTCTCATTCACAAATAGATATCTTTCAGAAACCGGATCATATCTGCACAGATGATTATCTGCAGCATCCCATTCATCTGCACTAAATCTGCAGATTAGGTCATGTGATATGCGTGAATACATAGTGCATTCGTCATTTTATATTCACAAACAGATATCTTTAAAAAAAAAGATCAAATTCGCATAGATGCTTATTTACAGTATTTCATTCATCCGGACCAGATCTGCTGATTATGTCTTGTGATATGCGCGAATGCATAGTGCAGTCGTCATTTTACATTCACAAACAGATATCTTTAAAAAAAAAAGATCAAATTCGTACAGATGATTATTTACAGCATTTCATTCATCCGGACCAGATCTGCAGATTACGTCTTGTGATATCCGCGTATACATCATGCAGCCGTCATTTTACATTCACGAATAGATATCTTTGATAAACCAGATCATATCTGCACAGATGATTATTCGCAGCATTTCTGGCATCCGGGCCAGATCTGCAGATTAAGTCTTGTGATATGCGTGATTGCGTAAAGCATTCGACATTTCTCATTCACAAACAGATATCTTCATAAAACCAGTTCATATTTCAACAGATGATTATTTGCAGCATTTCTTCAATCCGGAACAAAACTGGAGATTACGTCTTGTGATATGCGCGAATACATAGTGCAGTCGTCATTTCTGATTCACAAACAGATATCTTCAGAAAATCAGTTCATATTTGCACAGATGATTTTTTGCAGCATCCGCTTCATCTGGACCAAATCTGCAGATTACGTCGTGTGATATGTGTGATTGCGTAAAGCATTCGTCATTTCTCATTCACAAACAGATATCTTCATAAAACCAGTTCATATTTGTACGGATGATTATTCGCAGCATTTCTTCAATCCGGACCAAAACTGCAGATTACGTCTTGTGATATGCGCGAATACATAGTGCAGTCGTCATTTCTCATTCACAAACAGATATGTTTAAAAAAAAGATCAAATTCGCACAGATGACTATTTACAGCATTTCATCCATCCGGACCAGATCTGCAGATTACGTCTTGTGGTAGGCCTGAATACATAGTGCAGTCGTCATTTCTCATTCACAAACAGACATCTTTAAAAAAGATCAAATTCGCACAGATGCTTATTTACAGCATCCCCTTCATCTGGACCAAATCTGCAGATTACGTTGTGTAATATGCGTGATTGCGTAAAGCATTCGTCATTTCTCATTCACAAACAGATATCTTCATAAAACCAGTTCATATTTGCACAGATGATTATTTGCAGCATTTCTTCAATCCGGACTAAAACTGGAGATTACGTCTTGTGATATGCGCGAATACATAGTGCAGTCGTTATTTCTCATTCACAAACAGATATGTTTAAAAAAAAGATCAAATTCGCACAGATGACTATTTACAGCATTTCATCCATCCGGACCAGATCTGCAGATTACGTCTTGTGGTATGCCTGAATACATAGTGCAGTCGTCATTTCTCACTCCCAAACAGACATCTTTAAAAAAGATCAACTTCGCACAGATGCTTATTTACAGCATCCCATTCATCTGGACCAAATCTGCAGATTACGTCGTGTGATATGCGTGATTGCGTAAAGCATTCGTCATTTCTCATTCACAAACAGATATCTTCATAAAACCAGTTCATATTTGCACAGATGATTATTTGCAGCATTTCTTCAATCCGGACCAAAACTGGAGATTACGTCTTGTGATATGCGCGAATACATAGTGCAGTCGTCATTTCTCATTCACAAACAGATATGTTTAAAAAAAAGATCAAATTCGCACAGATGACTATTTACAGCATTTCATCCATCCGGACCACATCTGCAGATTGCGTCTTGTGATCTGCGCGAATAAATAGTGCAGTCGTCATTTCTCATTCACAAACAGATATGTTTAAAAAAAAGATCAAATTCGCACAGATGACTATTTACAGTATTTCATCCATCCGGACCACATCTGCAGATTACGTCTTGTGATCTGCGCGAATAAATAGTGCAGTCGTCATTTTACATTCACAAACAGATATCTTTAAAAAAAAAGATCAAATTCGCACAGATGCTTATTTACAGCATCCCCTTCATCTGGACCAAATCTGCAGATTACGTCGTGTGATATGCGTGATTGCGTAAAGCATTCGTCATTTCTCATTCACAAACAGATATCTTCATAAAACCAGTTCATATTTGCACAGATGATTATTTGCAGCATTTCTTCAATCCGGACCAAAACTGCAGATTACGTCTTGTGATATGCGCGAATACATACTGCAGTCGTCATTTTACATTCACAAACAGATATCTTTAAAAAAAAAGATCAAATTCGTACAGATGATTATTTACAGCATTTCATTCATCCGGACCAGATCTGCGGATTACGCCGTGTGATATGCGTGATTGCGTAAAGCATTCGTCATTTCTCATTCACAAACAGATATCTTCATAAAACCAGTTCATATTTGCACAGATGATTATTTGCAGCATTTCTTCAATCCGGACCAAAACTGGAGATTACGTCTTGTGATATGCGTGAATACATAGTGCAGTCGTCATTTCTCATTCACAAACAGATATGTTTAAAAAAAAGATCAAATTCGCACAGATGACTATTTACAGCATTTCATCCATCCGGACCACATCTGCAGATTACGTCTTGTGATCTGCGCGAATAAATAGTGCAGTCGTCATTTCTCATTCACAAACAGATATGTTTAAAAAAAAGATCAAATTCGCACAGATGACTATTTACAGTATTTCATCCATCCGGACCACATCTGCAGATTACGTCTTGTGATCTGCGCGAATAAATAGTGCAGTCGTCATTTTACATTCACAAACAGATATCTTTAAAAAAAAAGATCAAATTCGCACAGATGCTTATTTACAGCATCCCCTTCATCTGGACCAAATCTGCAGATTACGTCGTGTGATATGCGTGATTGCGTAAAGCATTCGTCATTTCTCATTCACAAACAGATATCTTCATAAAACCAGTTCATATTTGCACAGATGATTATTTGCAGCATTTCTTCAATCCGGACCAAAACTGCAGATTACGTCTTGTGATATGCGCGAATACATACTGCAGTCGTCATTTTACATTCACAAACAGATATCTTTAAAAAAAAAGATCAAATTCGTACAGATGATTATTTACAGCATTTCATTCATCCGGACCAGATCTGCGGATTACGCCGTGTGATATGCGTGATTGCGTAAAGCATTCGTCATTTCTCATTCACAAACAGATATCTTCATAAAACCAGTTCATATTTGCACAGATGATTATTTGCAGCATTTCTTCAATCCGGACCAAAACTGGAGATTACGTCTTGTGATATGCGTGAATACATAGTGCAGTCGTCATTTCTCATTCACAAACAGATATGTTTAAAAAAAAGATCAAATTCGCACAGATGACTATTTACAGCATTTCATCCATCCGGACCACATCTGCAGATTACGTCTTGTGATCTGCGCGAATAAATAGTGCAGTCGTCATTTCTCATTCACAAACAGATATGTTTAAAAAAAAGATCAAATTCGCACAGATGACTATTTACAGTATTTCATCCATCCGGACCACATCTGCAGATTACGTCTTGTGATCTGCGCGAATAAATAGTGCAGTCGTCATTTTACATTCACAAACAGATATCTTTAAAAAAAAAGATCAAATTCGCACAGATGCTTATTTACAGCATCCCCTTCATCTGGACCAAATCTGCAGATTACGTCGTGTGATATGCGTGATTGCGTAAAGCATTCGTCATTTCTCATTCACAAACAAATATCTTTGATAAACCAGATCATATCTGCACAGATGATTATTCGCAGCATTTCTGGCATCCGGGACAGATCTGCAGATTGCGTCTTGTGATATGCCTCAATACATAGTGCAGTCGTCCTTTTACATTCACAAACAGACATCTTTAAAAAAGATCAAATTCGCACAGATGCTTATTTACAGCATCCCCTTCATCTGGACCAAATCTGCATATTACGTCGTGTGATATGCGTGATTGCGTAAAGCATTCGTCATTTCTCATTCACAAACAGATATCTTCATAAAACCAGTTCATATTTGCACAGATGATTATTTGCAGCATTTCTTCAATCCGGACCAAAACTGCAGATTACGTCTTGTGAAATGCGCGAATACCTAGTGCAGTCGTCATTTCTCATTCGCAAACAGATATGTTTAAACAAAAAGATCAAATTCGCACAGATGCTTATTCAGAGCATCCCCTTCATCTGGCCAAATCTGCAGATTACGTCTTGTGATATCCCTGAATACATAGTGCAGTCGTCATTTGTCATTCGCAAACAGATATGTTTAAACAAAAAGATCAAATTCGCACAGATGACTATTTACAGCATCCCCTTCATCTGGTCCAAATCTGCAGATTACGTCGTGTGATATGCGTGATTGCGTAAAGCATTCGGCATTTCTGATTCACAAACAGATATCTTCTTAAAACCAGTTAATATTTGCACAGATGATTATTTGCAGCATTTCTTCAATCCAGACCAAAACTGCAGATTACGTCGTGTGATTTGCGTGATTGCGTAAAGCATTCGCCATTTCTCATTCGCAAACAGATATCTTCATAAAACCAGTTCATATTTGCACAGATGATTATTTGCAGCATTTCTTCATCCGGACCAAACTGCAGATTACGTCTTGTAATATGCGTGAATACATAGTGCAGTCGTCGTTTCTCATTCGCAAACAGATATCTTTGATAAACCAGATCATATCTGCACAGATGATTATTTGAAACATTTCTTCAATCCAGACAAAAACTGCAGATTACGTCTTGTGATATGCCTGAATACATAGTGCAGTCGTCATTTCTCATTCGCAAACAGATATGTTTAAACAAAAAGATCAAATTCGCACAGATGCTTATTCAGAGCATCCCCTTCATCTGGACCAAATCTGCAGATTACGTCCTGTGATATGCGTGATTGCGTAAAGCATTCGGCATTTCTGATTCACAAACAGATATCTTCATAAAATCAGTTAATATTTGCACAGATGATTATTTGCAGCATTTCTTCAATCCAGACCAAAACTGCAGATTACGTCGTGTGATTTGTGTGATTGCGTAAAGCATTCGTCATTTCTCATTCGCAAACAGATATCTTCATAAAACCAGTTCATATTTGCACAGATGATTATTTGCAGCATTTCTTCAATCCGGACAAAAACTGCAGATTACGTCTTGTGATATGCGCCAATACATAGTGCAGTCGTCATTTTACATTCACAAACAGATATCTTTGATAAACCAGATCATATCTGCACAGATGATTATTTGCAGCATTTCTGGCATCCGGGCCACATCTGCAGATTACGTCTTGTGATCTGCGCGAATAAATAGTGCAGTCGTCATTTCTCATTCACAAACAGATATGTTTAAAAAAAAGATCAAATTCGCACAGATGACTATTTACAGTATTTCATCCATCCGGACCACATCTGCAGATTACGTCTTGTGATCTGCGCGAATAAATAGTGCAGTCGTCATTTTACATTCACAAACAGATATCTTTAAAAAAAAAGATCAAATTCGCACAGATGCTTATTTACAGCATCCCCTTCATCTGGACCAAATCTGCAGATTACGTCGTGTGATATGCGTGATTGCGTAAAGCATTCGTCATTTCTCATTCACAAACAGATATCTTCATAAAACCAGTTCATATTTGCACAGATGATTATTTGCAGCATTTCTTCAATCCGGACCAAAACTGCAGATTACGTCTTGTGATATGCGCGAATACATACTGCAGTCGTCATTTTACATTCACAAACAGATATCTTTAAAAAAAAGATCAAATTCGTACAGATGATTATTTACAGCACTTCATTCATCCGGACCAGATCTGCGGATTACGCCGTGTGATATGCGTGATTCCGTAAAGCATTCGTCATTTCTCATTCACAAACAGATATCTTCATAAAACCAGTTCATATTTGCACAGATGATTATTTGCAGCATTTCTTCAATCCGGACCAAAACTGGAGATTACGTCTTGTGATATGCGTGAATACATAGTGCAGTCGTCATTTCTCATTCACAAACAGATATGTTTAAAAAAAAGATCAAATTCGCACAGATGACTATTTACAGCATTTCATCCATCCGGACCACATCTGCAGATTACGTCTTGTGATCTGCGCGAATAAATAGTGCAGTCGTCATTTCTCATTCACAAACAGATATGTTTAAAAAAAAGATCAAATTCGCACAGATGACTATTTACAGTATTTCATCCATCCGGACCACATCTGCAGATTACGTCTTGTGATCTGCGCGAATAAATAGTGCAGTCGTCATTTTACATTCACAAACAGATATCTTTAAAAAAAAAGATCAAATTCGCACAGATGCTTATTTACAGCATCCCCTTCATCTGGACCAAATCTGCAGATTACGTCGTGTGATATGCGTGATTGCGTAAAGCATTCGTCATTTCTCATTCACAAACAATATCTTTATAAACCAGATCATATCTGCACAGATGATTATTGCAGCATTTCTGCATCCGGACAATCTGCAGATTACGTCTTGTGATATGCCTAATACATAGTGCAGTCGTCCTTTTACATTCACAAACAGACATCTTTAAAAAAGATCAAATTCGCACAGATGCTTATTTACAGCATCCCCTTCATCTGGACCAAATCTGCAGATTACGTCGTGTGATATGCGTGATTGCGTAAAGCATTCGTCATTTCTCATTCACAAACAGATATCTTCATAAAACCAGTTCATATTTGCACAGATGATTATTTGCAGCATTTCTTCAATCCGGACCAAAACTGCAGATTACGTCTTGTGAAATGCGCGAATACTAGTGCAGTCGTCATTTCTCATTCGCAAACAGATATGTTTAAAAAAAAGATCAAATTCGCACAGATGCTTATTCAGAGCATCCCTTCATCTGGCCAAATCTGCAGATTACGTCTTGTGATATCCCTGAATACATAGTGCAGTCGTCATTTCTCATTCCAAACAGATATGTTTAAAAAAAAGATCAAATTCGCACAGATGACTATTTACAGCATCCCCTTCATCTGGTCCAAATCTGCAGATTACGTCGTGTGATATGCGTGATTGCGTAAAGCATTCGTCATTTCTCATTCGCAAACAGATATCTTCATAAAACCAGTTCATATTTGCACAGATGATTATTTGCAGCATTTCTTCAATCCGGACAAAACTGCAGATTACGTCTTGTGATATGCGCAATACATAGTGCAGTCGTCATTTTACATTCACAAACAGATATCTTTGATAAACCAGATCATATCTGCACAGATGATTATTTGCAGCATTTCTTCATCCGGGCCACATCTGCAGATTACGTCTTGTGATCTGCGCGAATAAATAGTGCAGTCGTCATTTCTCATTCACAAACAGATATGTTTAAAAAAAAGATCAAATTCGCACAGATGACTATTTACAGTATTTCATCCATCCGGACCACATCTGCAGATTACGTCTTGTGATCTGCGCGAATAAATAGTGCAGTCGTCATTTTACATTCACAAACAGATATCTTTAAAAAAAAAGATCAAATTCGCACAGATGCTTATTTACAGCATCCCCTTCATCTGGACCAAATCTGCAGATTACGTCGTGTGATATGCGTGATTGCGTAAAGCATTCGTCATTTCTCATTCACAAACAGATATCTTCATAAAACCAGTTCATATTTGCACAGATGATTATTTGCAGCATTTCTTCAATCCGGACCAAAACTGCAGATTACGTCTTGTGATATGCGCGAATACATACTGCAGTCGTCATTTTACATTCACAAACAGATATCTTTAAAAAAAAGATCAAATTCGTACAGATGATTATTTACAGCACTTCATTCATCCGGACCAGATCTGCTGATTACGCCGTGTGATATGCGTGATTGCGTAAAGCATTCGTCATTTCTCATTCACAAACAGATATCTTCATTAAAACCAGTTCATATTTGCACAGATGATTATTTGCAGCATTTCTTCAATCCGGACCAAAACTGGAGATTACGTCTTGTGATATGCGTGAATACATAGTGCAGTCGTCATTTCTCATTCACAAACAGATATTTTAAAAAAAGATCATATCTGCACAGATGATTATTTGCAGCATTTCTTCATCCGGCCACATCTGCAGATTACGTCTTGTGATTGCGCGAATAATAGTGCAGTCGTCATTTCTCATTCCAAACAGATATGTTTAAAAAAAAGATCAAATTCGCACAGATGACTATTTACAGATTTCATCTGGACCAAATCTGCAGATTACGTCTGTGATCTGCGCGAATAAATAGGCATTCGTCATTTTACATTCACAAACAGATATCTTTAAAAAAAAGATCAAATTCGCACAGATGCTTATTTACAGCATCCCTTCAATCTGGACCAAATCTGCAGATTACGTCGTGTGATATGCGTGATTGCGTAAAGCATTCGTCATTTCTCATTCCAAACAGATATCTTCATAAAACCAGTTCATATTTGCACAGATGATTATTTGCAGCATTTCTTCAATCCGGACCAAAACTGCAGATTACGTCTTGTGATATGCGCGAATACATAGTGCAGTCGTCATTTTACATTCACAAACAGATATCTTTAAAAAAAAGATCAAATTCGCACAGATGATTATTTACAGCATCCCTTCATCTGGACCAGATCTGCAGGATTACGTCGTGTGATATGCGTGATTCGTAAAGCATTCGTCATTTCTCATTCACAAACAGATATCTTCATAAAACCAGTTCATATTTGCACAGATGATTATTTGCAGCATTTCTTCAATCCGGACCAAAACTGCAGATTACGTCTTGTGATATGCGTGAATACATAGTGCAGTCGTCATTTCTCATTCGCAAACAGATATGTTTAAAAAAAAGATCAAATTCGCACAGATGACTATTTACAGCATTTCTTCATCCGGACCAAATCTGCAGATTACGTCTTGTGATATGCGGAATAATAGGCAGTCGTCATTTCTCATTCACAAACAGATATTTTAAAAAAAGATCAAATTCGCACAGATGATATTTACAGATTTCTTCATCCGGACCAAATCTGCAGATTACGTCTTGTGATATGCGCGAATAATAGTGCAGTCGTCATTTCTCATTCACAAACAGATATGTTTAAAAAAAGATCAAATTCGCACAGATGATTATTTACATTTCATCCATCCGGACCAAATCTGCAGATTACGTCTTGTGATTGCCGAATAATAGTGCAGTCGTCATTTTCATTCCAAACAGATATTTTAAAAAAAAGATCAAATTCGCACAGATGCTTATTCAGGCATCCCCTTCATCTGGACCAAATCTGCAGATTACGTCTGTGATATGCGTGATTGCGTAAAGCATTCGCATTTCTATTCACAAACAGATATCTTCATAAAACCAGTTCATATTTGCACAGATGATTATTTGCAGCATTTCTTCAATCCGGACCAAAACTGCAGATTACGTCTTGTGATTTGCGGATTCGTAGCATTCTCATTTTCATTCCAAACAGATATCTTCAAAACCATCATATTGCACAGATGATTATTGCAGCATCCTTCATCGACAAACTGCAGATTAGTCTGTGATATGCGTGAATACATAGTGCATTCGTCATTTTATATTCACAAACAGATATCTTTAAAAAAAAGATCAAATTCGCACAGATGACTATTTACAGCATTTCATCCATCCGGACCAGATCTGAAGATTACGTCGTGTGATATGCGTGATTGCGTAAAGCATTCGTCATTTCTCATTCACAAATAGATATCTTTCAGAAACCGGATCATATCTGCACAGATGATTATCTGCAGCATCCCATTCATCTGCACTAAATCTGCAGATTAGGTCATGTGATATGCGTGAATACATAGTGCATTCGTCATTTTATATTCACAAACAGATATCTTTAAAAAAAAGATCAAATTCGCATAGATGCTTATTTACAGTATTTCATTCATCCGGACCAGATCTGCAGATTACGTCTTGTGATATCCCTGAATACATAGTGCAGTCGTCATTTCTCATTCGCAAACAGATATGTTTAAACAAAAAGATCAAATTCGCACAGATGACTATTTACAGCATCCCCTTCATCTGGTCCAAATCTGCAGATTACGTCGTGTGATATGCGTGATTGCGTAAAGCATTCGGCATTTCTGATTCACAAACAGATATCTTCTTAAAACCAGTTCATATTTGCACAGATGATTATTTGCAGCATTTCTTCAATCCGGACCAAAACTGCAGATTACGTCTTGTAATATGCGCGAATACATAGTGCAGTCGTCGTTTCTCATTCGCAAACAGATATCTTTGATAAACCAGATCATATCTGCACAGATGATTATTTGAAACATTTCTTCAATCCAGACAAAAACTGCAGATTACGTCTTGTGATATGCCTGAATACATAGTGCAGTCGTCATTTCTCATTCGCAAACAGATATGTTTAAACAAAAAGATCAAATTCGCACAGATGCTTATTCAGAGCATCCCCTTCATCTGGACCAAATCTGCAGATTACGTCCTGTGATATGCGTGATTGCGTAAAGCATTCGGCATTTCTGATTCACAAACAGATATCTTCATAAAATCAGTTAATATTTGCACAGATGATTATTTGCAGCATTTCTTCAATCCAGACCAAAACTGCAGATTACGTCGTGTGATTTGCGTGATTGCGTAAAGCATTCGTCATTTCTCATTCGCAAACAGATATCTTCATAAAACCAGTTCATATTTGCACAGATGATTATTTGCAGCATTTCTTCAATCCGGACAAAAACTGCAGATTACGTCTTGTGATATGCGCCAATACATAGTGCAGTCGTCATTTTACATTCACAAACAGATATCTTTGATAAACCAGATCATATCTGCACAGATGATTATTTGCAGCATTTCTGGCATCCGGGCCACATCTGCAGATTACGTCTTGTGATCTGCGCGAATAAATAGTGCAGTCGTCATTTCTCATTCACAAACAGATATGTTTAAAAAAAAGATCAAATTCGCACAGATGACTATTTACAGTATTTCATCCATCCGGACCACATCTGCAGATTACGTCTTGTGATCTGCGCGAATAAATAGTGCAGTCGTCATTTTACATTCACAAACAGATATCTTTAAAAAAAAAGATCAAATTCGCACAGATGCTTATTTACAGCATCCCCTTCATCTGGACCAAATCTGCAGATTACGTCGTGTGATATGCGTGATTGCGTAAAGCATTCGTCATTTCTCATTCACAAACAGATATCTTCATAAAACCAGTTCATATTTGCACAGATGATTATTTGCAGCATTTCTTCAATCCGGACCAAAACTGCAGATTACGTCTTGTGATATGCGCGAATACATACTGCAGTCGTCATTTTACATTCACAAACAGATATCTTTCAGAAACCGGATCATATCTGCACAGATGATTATCTGCAGCATCCCATTCATCTGCACTAAATCTGCAGATTAGGTCATGTGATATGCGTGAATACATAGTGCATTCGTCATTTTATATTCACAAACAGATATCTTTAAAAAAAAGATCAAATTCGCACAGATGACTATTTACAGCATTTCATCCATCCGGACCAGATCTGAAGATTACGTCGTGTGATATGCGTGATTGCGTAAAGCATTCGTCATTTCTCATTCACAAATAGATATCTTTCAGAAACCGGATCATATCTGCACAGATGATTATCTGCAGCATCCCATTCATCTGCACTAAATCTGCAGATTAGGTCATGTGATATGCGTGAATACATAGTGCATTCGTCATTTATATTCACAAACAGATATCTTTAAAAAAAAGATCAAATTCGCATAGATGCTTATTTACAGTATTTCATTCATTCGGACCAGATCTGCTGATTATGTCTTGTGATCTGCGCGAATAAATAGTGCAGTCGTCATTTTACATTCACAAACAGATATCTTTAAAAAAAAGATCAAATTCGCACAGATGCTTATTTACAGCATCGCCTTCATCTGGACCAAATCTGCAGATTACGTCGTGTGATATGCGTGATTGCGTAAAGCATTCGTCATTTCTCATTCACAAATAGATATCTTTCAGAAACCGGATCATATCTGCACAGATGATTATCTGCAGCATCCCATTCATCTGCACTAAATCTGCAGATTAGGTCATGTGATATGCGTGAATACATAGTGCATTCGTCATTTTATATTCACAAACAGATATCTTTAAAAAAAAAGATCAAATTCGCATAGATGCTTATTTACAGTATTTCATTCATCCGGACCAGATCTGCTGATTATGTCTTGTGATATGCGCGAATGCATAGTGCAGTCGTCATTTTACATTCACAAACAGATATCTTTAAAAAAAAAAGATCAAATTCGTACAGATGATTATTTACAGCATTTCATTCATCCGGACCAGATCTGCAGATTACGTCTTGTGATATCCGCGTATACATCATGCAGCCGTCATTTTACATTCACGAATAGATATCTTTGATAAACCAGATCATATCTGCACAGATGATTATTCGCAGCATTTCTGGCATCCGGGCCAGATCTGCAGATTAAGTCTTGTGATATGCGTGATTGCGTAAAGCATTCGACATTTCTCATTCACAAACAGATATCTTCATAAAACCAGTTCATATTTCAACAGATGATTATTTGCAGCATTTCTTCAATCCGGACCAAAACTGGAGATTACGTCTTGTGATATGCGCGAATACATAGTGCAGTCGTCATTTCTGATTCACAAACAGATATCTTCATAAAATCAGTTCATATTTGCACAGATGATTTTTTGCAGCATCCGCTTCATCTGGACCAAATCTGCAGATTACGTCGTGTGATATGTGTGATTGCGTAAAGCATTCGTCATTTCTCATTCACAAACAGATATCTTCATAAAACCAGTTCATATTTGTACGGATGATTATTCGCAGCATTTCTTCAATCCGGACCAAAACTGCAGATTACGTCTTGTGATATGCGCGAATACATAGTGCAGTCGTCATTTCTCATTCACAAACAGATATGTTTAAAAAAAAGATCAAATTCGCACAGATGACTATTCACAGCATTTCATCCATCCGGACCAGATCTGCAGATTACGTCTTGTGGTATGCCTGAATACATAGTGCAGTCGTCATTTCTCATTCACAAACAGACATCTTTAAAAAAGATCAAATTCGCACAGATGCTTATTTACAGCATCCCCTTCATCTGCACCAAATCTGCAGATTACGTCGTGTAATATGCGTGATTGCGTAAAGCATTCGTCATTTCTCATTCACAAACAGATATCTTCATAAAACCAGTTCATATTTGTACGGATGATTATTCGCAGCATTTCTTCAATCCGGACCAAAACTGCAGATTACGTCTTGTGATATGCGCGAATACATAGTGCAGTCGTCATTTCTCATTCACAAACAGATATGTTTAAAAAAAAGATCAAATTCGCACAGATGACTATTTACAGCATTTCATCCATCCGGGCCAGATCTGCAGATTACGTCTTGTGGTATGCCTGAATACATAGTGCAGTCGTCATTTCTCATTCACAAACAGACATCTTTAAAAAAGATCAAATTCGCACAGATGCTTATTTACAGCATCCCCTTCATCTGCACCAAATCTGCAGATTACGTCGTGTAATATGCGTGATTGCGTAAAGCATTCGTCATTTCTCATTCACAAACAGATATCTTCATAAAACCAGTTCATATTTGCACAGATGATTATTTGCAGCATTTCTTCAATCCGGACCAAAACTGGAGATTACGTCTTGTGATATGCGCGAATACATAGTGCAGTCGTCATTTCTCATTCACAAACAGATATGTTTAAAAAAAAGATCAAATTCGCACAGATGACTATTTACAGCATTTCATCCATCCGGACCACATCTGCAGATTACGTCTTGTGATCTGCGCGAATAAATAGTGCAGTCGTCATTTCTCATTCACAAACAGATATGTTTAAAAAAAAGATCAAATTCGCACAGATGACTATTTACAGTATTTCATCCATCCGGACCACATCTGCAGATTACGTCTTGTGATCTGCGCGAATAAATAGTGCAGTCGTCATTTTACATTCACAAACAGATATCTTTAAAAAAAAAGATCAAATTAGCACAGATGCTTATTTACAGCATCCCCTTCATCTGGACCAAATCTGCAGATTACGTCGTGTGATATGCGTGATTGCGTAAAGCATTCGTCATTTCTCATTCACAAACAAATATCTTTGATAAACCAGATCATATCTGCACAGATGATTATTCGCAGCATTTCTGGCATCCGGGACAGATCTGCAGATTGCGTCTTGTGATATGCCTCAATACATAGTGCAGTCGTCCTTTTACATTCACAAACAGACATCTTTAAAAAAGATCAAATTCGCACAGATGCTTATTTACAGCATCCCCTTCATCTGGACCAAATCTGCAGATTACGTCGTGTGATATGCGTGATTGCGTAAAGCATTCGTCATTTCTCATTCACAAACAGATATCTTCATAAAACCAGTTCATATTTGCACAGATGATTATTTGCAGCATTTCTTCAATCCGGACCAAAACTGCAGATTACGTCTTGTGATATGCGCGAATACATACTGCAGTCGTCATTTTACATTCACAAACAGATATCTTTAAAAAAAAAGATCAAATTCGTACAGATGATTATTTACAGCATTTCATTCATCCGGACCAGATCTGCGGATTACGCCGTGTGATATGCGTGATTGCGTAAAGCATTCGTCATTTCTCATTCACAAACAGATATCTTCATAAAACCAGTTCATATTTGCACAGATGATTATTTGCAGCATTTCTTCAATCCGGACTAAAACTGGAGATTACGTCTTGTGGTATGCCTGAATACATAGTGCAGTCGTCATTTCTCACTCCCAAACAGACATCTTTAAAAAAGATCAACTTCGCACAGATGCTTATTTACAGCATCCCATTCATCTGGACCAAATCTGCAGATTACGTCGTGTGATATGTGTGATTGCGTAAAGCATTCGGCATTTCTGATTCACAAACAGATATCTTCATAAAATCAGTTAATATTTGCACAGATGATTATTTGCAGCATTTCTTCAATCCAGACCAAAACTGCAGATTACGTCGTGTGATTTGCGTGATTGCGTAAAGCATTCGCCATTTCTCATTCGCAAACAGATATCTTCATAAAACCAGTTCATATTTGCACAGATGATTATTTGCAGCATTTCTTCAATCCGGACAAAAACTGCAGATTACGTCTTGTGATATGCGTCAATACATAGTGCAGTCGTCATTTCTCATTCACAAACAGATATCTTTGATAAACCAGATCATATCTGCACAGATGATTATTTGCAGCATTTCTGGCATCCGGGCCAGATCTGCAGATAACGTCTTGTGATATGCCTGAATACATAGTGCAGTCGTTCTTTTACATTCACAAACAGATATCTTCATAAAACCAGTTCATATTTGCACAGATGATTATTTGCAGCATTTCTTCAATCCGGACCAGATCTGCAGATTACGTCTTGTGATATCCCTGAATACATAGTGCAGTCGTCATTTCTCATTCGCAAACAGATATGTTTAAACAAAAAGATCAAATTCGCACAGATGACTATTTACAGCATCCCCTTCATCTGGTCCAAATCTGCAGATTACGTCGTGTGATATGCGTGATTGCGTAAAGCATTCGGCATTTCTGATTCACAAACAGATATCTTCTTAAAACGAGTTCATATTTACACAGATGATTATTTGCAGCAGTTCATCCATCCGGGCCAAAACTGCAGATTACGTCTTGTGATATGCGTGAATACATAGTGCAGTCGTCCTTTTACATTCACAAACAGACATCTTTAAAAAATATCAAATTCGCACAGATGCTTATTTACAGCATCCCCTTCATCTGGACCAAATCTGCAGATTACGTCGTGTGATATGCGTGATTGCGTAAAGCATTCGTCATTTCTCATTCACAAACAAATATCTTTGATAAACCAGATCATATCTGCACAGATGATTATTCGCAGCATTTCTGGCATCCGGGACAGATCTGCAGATTGCGTCTTGTGATATGCCTCAATACATAGTGCAGTCGTCCTTTTACATTCACAAACAGACATCTTTAAAAAAGATCAAATTCGCACAGATGCTTATTTACAGCATCCCCTTCATCTGGACCAAATCTGCAGATTACGTCGTGTGATATGCGTGATTGCGTAAAGCATTCGTCATTTCTCATTCACAAACAGATATCTTCATAAAACCAGTTCATATTTGCACAGATGATTATTTGCAGCATTTCTTCAATCCGGACCAAAACTGCAGATTACGTCTTGTGAAATGCGCGAATACCTAGTGCAGTCGTCATTTCTCATTCGCAAACAGATATGTTTAAAAAAAAGATCAAATTCGCACAGATGCTTATTCAGAGCATCCCCTTCATCTGGCCAAATCTGCAGATTACGTCTTGTGATATGCCTGAATACATAGTGTAGTCGTCATTTCTCATTCGCAAACAGATATGTTTAAACAAAAAGATCAAATTCGCACAGCTGACTATTTACAGCATCCCCTTCATCTGGACCAAATCTGCAGATTACGTCGTGTGATATGCGTGATTGCGTAAAGCATTCGTAATTTCTCATTCACCAACAGATATCTTCATAAAACTAGTTCATATTTGCACAGATGATTATTTGCAGCATTTCTTCAATCCAGACCAAAACTGCAGATTACGTCGTGTGATTTGCGTGATTGCGTAAAGCATTCGTCATTTCTCATTCGCAAACAGATATCTTCATAAAACCAGTTCATATTTGCACAGATGATTATTTGCAGCATCCCCTTCATCTGGACCAAATCTGCAGATTACGTCTTGTGATATCCCTGAATACATAGTGCAGTCGTCATTTCTCATTCGCAAACAGATATCTTCATAAAACCAGTTCATATTTGCACAGATGATTATTTGCAGCATTTCTTCAATCCGGACAAAAACTGCAGATTACGTCTTGTGATATGCGTCAATACATAGTGCAGTCGTCATTTCTCATTCACAAACAGATATCTTTGATAAACCAGATCATATCTGCACAGATGATTATTTGCAGCATTTCTGGCATCCGGGCCAGATCTGCAGATAACGTCTTGTGATATGCCTGAATACATAGTGCAGTCGTTCTTTTACATTCACAAACAGATATCTTCATAAAACCAGTTCATATTTGCACAGATGATTATTTGCAGCATTTCTTCAATCCGGACCAGATCTGCAGATTACGTCTTGTGATATCCCTGAATACATAGTGCAGTCGTCATTTCTCATTCGCAAACAGATATGTTTAAACAAAAAGATCAAATTCGCACAGATGACTATTTACAGCATCCCCTTCATCTGGTCCAAATCTGCAGATTACGTCGTGTGATATGCGTGATTGCGTAAAGCATTCGGCATTTCTGATTCACAAACAGATATCTTCTTAAAACGAGTTCATATTTACACAGATGATTATTTGCAGCAGTTCATCCATCCGGGCCAAAACTGCAGATTACGTCTTGTGATATGCGTGAATACATAGTGCAGTCGTCCTTTTACATTCACAAACAGACATCTTTAAAAAATATCAAATTCGCACAGATGCTTATTTACAGCATCCCCTTCATCTGGACCAAATCTGCAGATTACGTCGTGTGATATGCGTGATTGCGTAAAGCATTCGTCATTTCTCATTCACAAACAAATATCTTTGATAAACCAGATCATATCTGCACAGATGATTATTCGCAGCATTTCTGGCATCCGGGACAGATCTGCAGATTGCGTCTTGTGATATGCCTCAATACATAGTGCAGTCGTCCTTTTACATTCACAAACAGACATCTTTAAAAAAGATCAAATTCGCACAGATGCTTATTTACAGCATCCCCTTCATCTGGACCAAATCTGCAGATTACGTCGTGTGATATGCGTGATTGCGTAAAGCATTCGTCATTTCTCATTCACAAACAGATATCTTCATAAAACCAGTTCATATTTGCACAGATGATTATTTGCAGCATTTCTTCAATCCGGACCAAAACTGCAGATTACGTCTTGTGAAATGCGCGAATACCTAGTGCAGTCGTCATTTCTCATTCGCAAACAGATATGTTTAAAAAAAAGATCAAATTCGCACAGATGCTTATTCAGAGCATCCCCTTCATCTGGCCAAATCTGCAGATTACGTCTTGTGATATGCCTGAATACATAGTGTAGTCGTCATTTCTCATTCGCAAACAGATATGTTTAAACAAAAAGATCAAATTCGCACAGCTGACTATTTACAGCATCCCCTTCATCTGGACCAAATCTGCAGATTACGTCGTGTGATATGCGTGATTGCGTAAAGCATTCGTAATTTCTCATTCACCAACAGATATCTTCATAAAACTAGTTCATATTTGCACAGATGATTATTTGCAGCATTTCTTCAATCCAGACCAAAACTGCAGATTACGTCGTGTGATTTGCGTGATTGCGTAAAGCATTCGTCATTTCTCATTCGCAAACAGATATCTTCATAAAACCAGTTCATATTTGCACAGATGATTATTTGCAGCATCCCCTTCATCTGGACCAAATCTGCAGATTACGTCTTGTGATATCCCTGAATACATAGTGCAGTCGTCATTTCTCATTCGCAAACAGATATGTTTAAACAAAAAGATCAAATTCGCACAGATGACTATTTACAGCATCCCCTTCATCTGGTCCAAATCTGCAGATTACGTCGTGTGATATGCGTGATTGCGTAAAGCATTCGGCATTTCTGATTCACAAACAGATATCTTCTTAAAACCAGTTCATATTTGCACAGATGATTATTTGCAGCATTTCTTCAATCCGGACCAAAACTGCAGATTACGTCTTGTAATATGCGCGAATACATAGTGTAGTCGTCGTTTCTCATTCGCAAACAGATATCTTTGATAAACCAGATCATATCTGCACAGATGATTATTTGAAACATTTCTTCAATCCAGACAAAAACTGCAGATTACGGCTTGTGATATGCCTGAATACATAGTGCAGTCGTCATTTCTCATTCGCAAACAGATATGTTTAAACAAAAAGATCAAATTCGCACAGATGCTTATTCAGAGCATCCCCTTCATCTGGACCAAATCTGCAGATTACGTCGTGTGATATGCGTGATTGCGTAAAGCATTCGTCATTTCTCATTCACAAACAAATATCTTTGATAAACCAGATCATATCTGCACAGATGATTATTCGCAGCATTTCTGGCATCCGGGACAGATCTGCAGATTGCGTCTTGTGATATGCCTCAATACATAGTGCAGTCGTCCTTTTACATTCACAAACAGATATCTTTAAAAAAGATCAAATTCGCACAGATGCTTATTTACAGCATCCCCTACATCTGGACCAAATCTGCACATTACGTCGTGTGATATGCGTGATTGCGTAAAGCATTCGTCATTTCTCATTCACAAACAGATATCTTCATAAAACCAGTTCATATTTGCACAGATGATTATTTGCAGCATTTCTTCAATGCGGACCAAAACTGCAGATTACGTCTTGTGATATGCGCGAATACATAGTGTAGTCGTCATTTCTCATTCACAAACAGATATCTTCATAAAACCAGTTCATATTTGCACAGATAATTATTTGCAGCATTTCTTCAATCCAGACAAAAACTGCAGATTACGTCTTGTAATATGCCTGAATACATAGTGCAGTCGTCATTTCTCATTCGCAAACAGATATGTTTAAACAAAAAGATCAAATTCGCACAGATGACTATTTACAGCATCCCCTTCATCTGGACCAAATCTGCAGATTACGTCGTGTGATATGCGTGATTGCGTAAAGCATTCGGCATTTCTCATTCGCAAACAGATATCTTCATAAAACCAGTTCATATTTGCACAGATGATTATTTGCAGCATTTCTTCAATCCGGACCAGATCTGCAGATTACGTCTTGTGATATCCCTGAATACATAGTGCAGTCGTCATTTCTCATTCGCAAACAGATATGTTTAAACAAAAAGATCAAATTCGCACAGATGACTATTTACAGCATCCCCTTCATCTGGTCCAAATCTGCAGATTACGTCGTGTGATATGCGTGATTGCGTAAAGCATTCGGCATTTCTGATTCACAAACAGATATCTTCTTAAAACCAGTTCATATTTGCACAGATGATTATTTGCAGCATTTCTTCAATCCGGACCAAAACTGCAGATTACGTCTTGTAATATGCGCGAATACATAGTGTAGTCGTCGTTTCTCATTCGCAAACAGATATCTTTGATAAACCAGATCATATCTGCACAGATGATTATTTGAAACATTTCTTCAATCCAGACAAAAACTGCAGATTACGGCTTGTGATATGCCTGAATACATAGTGCAGTCGTCATTTCTCATTCGCAAACAGATATGTTTAAACAAAAAGATCAAATTCGCACAGATGCTTATTCAGAGCATCCCCTTCATCTGGACCAAATCTGCAGATTACGTCGTGTGATATGCGTGATTGCGTAAAGCATTCGTCATTTCTCATTCACAAACAAATATCTTTGATAAACCAGATCATATCTGCACAGATGATTATTCGCAGCATTTCTGGCATCCGGGACAGATCTGCAGATTGCGTCTTGTGATATGCCTCAATACATAGTGCAGTCGTCCTTTTACATTCACAAACAGATATCTTTAAAAAAGATCAAATTCGCACAGATGCTTATTTCCAGCATCCCCTACATCTGGACCAAATCTGCACATTACGTCGTGTGATATGCGTGATTGCGTAAAGCATTCGTCATTTCTCATTCACAAACAGATATCTTCATAAAACCAGTTCATATTTGCACAGATGATTATTTGCAGCATTTCTTCAATGCGGACCAAAACTGCAGATTACGTCTTGTGATATGCGCGAATACATAGTGTAGTTGTCATTTCTCATTCACAAACAGATATCTTCATAAAACCAGTTCATATTTGCACAGATAATTATTTGCAGCATTTCTTCAATCCAGACAAAAACTGCAGATAACGTCTTGTAATATGCCTGAATACATAGTGCAGTCGTCATTTCTCATTCGCAAACAGATATGTTTAAACAAAAAGATCAAATTCGCACAGATGACTATTTACAGCATCCCCTTCATCTGGACCAAATCTGCAGATTACGTCGTGTGATATGCGTGATTGCGTAAAGCATTCGGCATTTCTCATTCGCAAACAGATATCTTCATAAAACCAGTTCATATTTGCACAGATGATTATTTGCAGCATTTCTTCAATCCGGACCAGATCTGCAGATTACGTCTTGTGATATCCCTGAATACATAGTGCAGTCGTCATTTCTCATTCGCAAACAGATATGTTTAAACAAAAAGATCAAATTCGCACAGATGACTATTTACAGCATCCCCTTCATCTGGTCCAAATCTGCAGATTACGTCGTGTGATATGCGTGATTGCGTAAAGCATTCGGCATTTCTGATTCACAAAAAGATATCTTCTTAAAACCAGTTCATATTTGCACAGATGATTATTTGTAGCATTTCTTCAATCCGGACAAAAACGGCAGATTACGTCTTGTGATATGCGCCAATACACAGTGCAGTCGTCATTTCTCATTCACAAACAGATATCTTTGATAAACCAGATCATATCTGCACAGATGATTATTTGCAGCATTTTTGGCATCCCGGCCAGATCTGCAGATAACGTCTTGTGATATGCCTGAATACATAGTGCAGTCGTCATTTCTCATTCGCAAACAGATATGTTTAAACAAAAAGATCAAATTCGCACAGATGCTTATTCAGAGCATCCCCTTCATCTGGACCAAATCTGCAGATTACGTCGTGTGATATGCGTGATTGCGTAAAGCATTCGTCATTTCTCATTCGCAAACAGATATCTTCATAAAACCAGTTCATATTTGCACAGATGATTATTTGTAGCATTTCTTCAATCCGGACAAAAACTGCAGATTACGTCTTGTGATCTGCGCGAATAAATAGTGCAGTCGTCATTTCTCATTCACAAACAGATATGTTTAAAAAAAAGATCAAATTCGCACAGATTCTTATTTACATCATCCCCTTCATCTGGACCAAATCTGCAGATTACGTCGTGTGATATGCGTGATTGCGTAAAGCAGTCGTCATTTCTCATTCGCAAACAGATATGTTTAAACAAAAAGATCAAATTCGCACAGATGCTTATTCAGAGCATCCCCTTCATCTGGACCAAATCTGCAGATTACGTCGTGTGATATGCGTGATTGCGTAAAGCATTCGTCATTTCTCATTCACAAACAAATATCTTTGATAAACCAGATCATATCTGCACAGATGATTATTCGCAGCATTTCTGGCATCCGGGACAGATCTGCAGATTGCGTCTTGTGATATGCCTCAATACATAGTGCAGTCGTCCTTTTACATTCACAAACAGATATCTTTAAAAAAGATCAAATTCGCACAGATGCTTATTTACAGCATCCCCTTCATCTGGACCAAATCTGCACATTACGTCGTGTGATATGCGTGATTGCGTAAAGCATTCGTCATTTCTCATTCACAAACAGATATCTTCATAAAACCAGTTCATATTTGCACAGATGATTATTTGCAGCATTTCTTCAATGCGGACCAAAACTGCAGATTACGTCTTGTGATATGCGCGAATACATAGTGTAGTCGTCATTTCTCATTCACAAACAGATATCTTCATATAACCAGTTCATATTTGCACAGATGATTATTTGCAGCATTTCTTCAATCCGGACAAAAACTGAAGATTACGTCGTGTGATTTGCGTGATTGCGTAAAGCATTCGTCATTTCTCATTCGCAAACAGATATCTTCATAAAACCAGTTCATATTTGCACAGATGATTATTTGCAGCATTTCTTCAATCCGGACAAAAACTGAAGATTACGTCATTTCTCATTCGCAAACAGATATCTTCATAAAACCAGTTCATATTTGCACAGATGATTATTTGCAGCATTTCTTCAATCCGGACCAGATCTGCAGATTACGTCTTGTGATATCCCTGAATACATAGTGCAGTCGTCATTTCTCATTCGCAAACAGATATGTTTAAACAAAAAGATCAAATTCGCACAGATGACTATTTACAGCATCCCCTTCATCTGGTCCAAATCTGCAGATTACGTCGTGTGATATGCGTGATTGCGTAAAGCATTTGGCATTTCTGATTCACAAACAGATATCTTCTTAAAACCAGTTCATATTTGCACAGATGATTATTTGCAGCATTTCTTCAATCCGGACCAAAACTGCAGATTACGTCTTGTAATATCCGCGAATACATAGTGCAGTAGTCGTTTCTCATTCGCAAACAGATATCTTCATAAAACCAGTTCATATTTGCACAGATGATTATTTGCATCATTTCTTCAATCCGGACCAAAACTGCTGATTACGTCTTGTAATATGCGCGAATACATAGTGCAGTCGTCATTTCTCATTCACAAACAGATATCTTTGATAAACCAGATCATATCTGCACAGATGATTATTTGCAACATTGCTTCAATCCAGACAAAAACTGCTGATTACGTCGTGTGATATGCCTGAATACATAGTGCAGTCGTCATTTCTCATTCGCAAACAGATATGTTTAAACAAAAAGTTCAAATTCGCACAGATGCTTATTCAGAGCATCGCCTTCATCTGGACCAAATCTGCAGATTACGTCGTGTGATATGCGTAATTGCGTAAAACATTCGGCATTTCTGATTCACAAACAGATATCTTCATAAAATCAGTTCATATTTGCACAGATGATTATTTGCAGCATTTCTTCAATCCAGACCAAAACTGCAGATTACGTCGTGTGATTTGCGTGATTGCGTAAAGCATTCGTCATTTCTCATTCGCAAACAGATATCTTCATAAAACCGGTTCATATTTGCACAGATGATTATTTGCAGCATTTCTTCAATCCGGACAAAAACTGCAGATTACGTCTTGTGATATTCGCCAATACATAGTGCAGTCGTCATTTCTCATTCACAAACAGATATCTTTGATAAACCAGATCATATCTGCACAGATGATTATTTGCAGCATTTCTGGCATCCGGGCCAGATCTGCAGATAACGTCTTGTGATATGCCTGAATACATAGTGCAGTCGTCATTTCTCATTCGCAAACAGATATCTTCATAAAACCAGTTCATATTTGCACAGATGATTATTTGCAGCATTTCTTCAATCCAGACCAGAACTGCAGATTACGTCGTGTGATTTGCGTGATTGCGTAAAGCATTCGTCATTTCTCATTCGCAAACAGATATCTTCATAAAACCAGTTCATATTTGCACAGATGATTACTTGCAGCATCCCCTTCATCTGGACCAAATCTGAAGATTACGTCGTGTGATATGCGTGATTGCGTAAAGCATTCGTCATTTCTCATTCACAAACAGATATCTTCATAAAACCAGTTCATATTTGCACAGATGATTATTTGCAGCATTTCTTCAATCCGGACAAAAACGGCAGATTACGTCTTGTGATATGCGCCAATACACAGTGCAGTCGTCATTTCTCATTCACAAACAGATATCTTTGATAAACCAGATCATATCTGCACAGATGATTATTTGCAGCATTTTTGGCATCCCGGCCAGATCTGCAGATAACGTCTTGTGATATGCCTGAATACATAGTGCAGTCGTCATTTCTCATTCGCAAACAGATATGTTTAAACAAAAAGATCAAATTCGCACAGATGCTTATTCAGAGCATCCCCTTCATCTGGACCAAATCTGCAGATTACGTCGTGTGATATGCGTGATTGCGTAAAGCATTCGTCATTTCTCATTCGCAAACAGATATCTTCATAAAACCAGTTCATATTTGCACAGATGATTATTTGTAGCATTTCTTCAATCCGGACAAAAACTGCAGATTACGTCTTGTGATCTGCGCGAATAAATAGTGCAGTCGTCATTTCTCATTCACAAACAGATATGTTTAAAAAAAAGATCAAATTCGCACAGATTCTTATTTACATCATCCCCTTCATCTGGACCAAATCTGCAGATTACGTCGTGTGATATGCGTGATTGCGTAAAGCAGTCGTCATTTCTCATTCGCAAACAGATATGTTTAAACAAAAAGATCAAATTCGCACAGATGCTTATTCAGAGCATCCCCTTCATCTGGACCAAATCTGCAGATTACGTCGTGTGATATGCGTGATTGCGTAAAGCATTCGTCATTTCTCATTCACAAACAAATATCTTTGATAAACCAGATCATATCTGCACAGATGATTATTCGCAGCATTTCTGGCATCCGGGACAGATCTGCAGATTGCGTCTTGTGATATGCCTCAATACATAGTGCAGTCGTCCTTTTACATTCACAAACAGATATCTTTAAAAAAGATCAAATTCGCACAGATGCTTATTTACAGCATCCCCTTCATCTGGACCAAATCTGCACATTACGTCGTGTGATATGCGTGATTGCGTAAAGCATTCGTCATTTCTCATTCACAAACAGATATCTTCATAAAACCAGTTCATATTTGCACAGATGATTATTTGCAGCATTTCTTCAATGCGGACCAAAACTGCAGATTACGTCTTGTGATATGCGCGAATACATAGTGTAGTCGTCATTTCTCATTCACAAACAGATATCTTCATATAACCAGTTCATATTTGCACAGATGATTATTTGCAGCATTTCTTCAATCCGGACAAAAACTGAAGATTACGTCGTGTGATTTGCGTGATTGCGTAAAGCATTCGTCATTTCTCATTCGCAAACAGATATCTTCATAAAACCAGTTCATATTTGCACAGATGATTATTTGCAGCATTTCTTCAATCCGGACAAAAACTGAAGATTACGTCATTTCTCATTCGCAAACAGATATCTTCATAAAACCAGTTCATATTTGCACAGATGATTATTTGCAGCATTTCTTCAATCCGGACCAGATCTGCAGATTACGTCTTGTGATATCCCTGAATACATAGTGCAGTCGTCATTTCTCATTCGCAAACAGATATGTTTAAACAAAAAGATCAAATTCGCACAGATGACTATTTACAGCATCCCCTTCATCTGGTCCAAATCTGCAGATTACGTCGTGTGATATGCGTGATTGCGTAAAGCATTTGGCATTTCTGATTCACAAACAGATATCTTCTTAAAACCAGTTCATATTTGCACAGATGATTATTTGCAGCATTTCTTCAATCCGGACCAAAACTGCAGATTACGTCTTGTAATATCCGCGAATACATAGTGCAGTAGTCGTTTCTCATTCGCAAACAGATATCTTCATAAAACCAGTTCATATTTGCACAGATGATTATTTGCATCATTTCTTCAATCCGGACCAAAACTGCTGATTACGTCTTGTAATATGCGCGAATACATAGTGCAGTCGTCATTTCTCATTCACAAACAGATATCTTTGATAAACCAGATCATATCTGCACAGATGATTATTTGCAACATTGCTTCAATCCAGACAAAAACTGCTGATTACGTCGTGTGATATGCCTGAATACATAGTGCAGTCGTCATTTCTCATTCGCAAACAGATATGTTTAAACAAAAAGTTCAAATTCGCACAGATGCTTATTCAGAGCATCGCCTTCATCTGGACCAAATCTGCAGATTACGTCGTGTGATATGCGTAATTGCGTAAAACATTCGGCATTTCTGATTCACAAACAGATATCTTCATAAAATCAGTTCATATTTGCACAGATGATTATTTGCAGCATTTCTTCAATCCAGACCAAAACTGCAGATTACGTCGTGTGATTTGCGTGATTGCGTAAAGCATTCGTCATTTCTCATTCGCAAACAGATATCTTCATAAAACCGGTTCATAT
Source organism: Nasonia vitripennis (assembly GCF_009193385.2). Lineage (NCBI taxonomy): Eukaryota > Metazoa > Arthropoda > Insecta > Hymenoptera > Pteromalidae > Nasonia > Nasonia vitripennis. The sequence continues at coordinate 56,665 of NW_022279591.1, forward strand.
TTGCACAGATGATTATTTGCAGCATTTCTTCAATCCGGACAAAAACTGCAGATTACGTCTTGTGATATTCGCCAATACATAGTGCAGTCGTCATTTCTCATTCACAAACAGATATCTTTGATAAACCAGATCATATCTGCACAGATGATTATTTGCAGCATTTCTGGCATCCGGGCCAGATCTGCAGATAACGTCTTGTGATATGCCTGAATACATAGTGCAGTCGTCATTTCTCATTCGCAAACAGATATCTTCATAAAACCAGTTCATATTTGCACAGATGATTATTTGCAGCATTTCTTCAATCCAGACCAGAACTGCAGATTTCGTCGTGTGATTTGCGTGATTGCGTAAAGCATTCGTCATTTCTCATTCGCAAACAGATATCTTCATAAAACCAGTTCATATTTGCACAGATGATTATTTGCAGCATCCCCTTCATCTGGACCAAATCTGAAGATTACGTCGTGTGATATGCGTGATTGCGTAAAGCATTCGTCATTTCTCATTCACAAACAGATATCTTCATAAAACCAGTTCATATTTGCACAGATGATTATTTGCAGCATTTCTTCAATCCGGCCAAAACTGGAGATTACGTCTTGTGATATGCGCGAATACATAGTGCAGTCGTCATTTCTCATTCACAAACAGATATCTTTAAAAAAAAAGATCAAATTCGCACAGATGCTCATTTACAGCATCCCCTACATCTGGACCAAATGTGCAGATTACGTTTTGTGATATGCCTGAATACATAATGCAGTCGTCAAATTATATTCACAAACAGATATCTTTAATATAAAAGATCAAATTCGCACAGTTGACTATTTACAGCATCCCCTTCATCTGGAACAAATCTGCAGATTACGTTTTGTGATATGCCTGAATACATAATGCATTCGTCATTGCTCGTTCACAAACAGATATATTTTAAAAAAAAGATCAAATTCGCACAGATGATTATTTACAGCGTTTCATTCATCCGGGCCAGATCTGCAGATTACGTCTTATGATATGCGCGAATACATAGTGCATTCGTCATTTCTCATTCACAAACAGATATCGTTAAAATAAAAGATCAAATTCGCACAGATGACTATTTACAGTATTTCATCCATCCGGACCACATCTGCAGATTACGTCTTGTGATCTGCGCGAATAAATAGTGCAGTCGTCATTTTACATTCACAAACAGATATCTTTAAAAAAAAAGATCAAATTCGCACAGATGCTTATTTACAGCATCCCCTTCATCTGGACCAAATCTGCATAGTACGTCGTGTGATATGCGTGATTGCGTAAAGCATTCGTCATTTCTCATTCACAAACAGATATCTTCATAAAACCAGTTCATATCTGCACAGATGATTCTTTGCAGCATTTCTGGCATCCGGGCCAGATCTGCAGATAACGTCTTGTGATATGCCTGAATACATAGTGCAGTCGTCATTTCTCATTCGCAAACAGATATCTTCATAAAACCAGTTCATATTTGCACAGATGATTATTTGCAGCATTTCTTCAATCCAGACCAGAACTGCAGATTACGTCGTGTGATTTGCGTGATTGCGTAAAGCATTCGTCATTTCTCATTCGCAAACAGATATCTTCATAAAACCAGTTCATATTTGCACAGATGATTATTTGCAGCATCCCCTTCATCTGGACCAAATCTGAAGATTACGTCGTGTGATATGCGTGATTGCGTAAAGCATTCGTCATTTCTCATTCACAAACAGATATCTTCATAAAACCAGTTCATATTTGCACAGATGATTATTTGCAGCATTTCTTCAATCCGGCCAAAACTGGAGATTACGTCTTGTGATATGCGCGAATACATAGTGCAGTCGTCATTTCTCATTCACAAACAGATATCTTTAAAAAAAAAGATCAAATTCGCACAGATGCTCATTTACAGCATCCCCTACATCTGGACCAAATGTGCAGATTACGTTTTGTGATATGCCTGAATACATAATGCAGTCGTCAAATTATATTCACAAACAGATATCTTTAATATAAAAGATCAAATTCGCACAGTTGACTATTTACAGCATCCCCTTCATCTGGAACAAATCTGCAGATTACGTTTTGTGATATGCCTGAATACATAATGCATTCGTCATTGCTCGTTCACAAACAGATATATTTTAAAAAAAAGATCAAATTCGCACAGATGATTATTTACAGCGTTTCATTCATCCGGGCCAGATCTGCAGATTACGTCTTATGATATGCGCGAATACATAGTGCATTCGTCATTTCTCATTCACAAACAGATATCGTTAAAATAAAAGATCAAATTCGCACAGATGACTATTTACAGTATTTCATCCATCCGGACCACATCTGCAGATTACGTCTTGTGATCTGCGCGAATAAATAGTGCAGTCGTCATTTTACATTCACAAACAGATATCTTTAAAAAAAAAGATCAAATTCGCACAGATGCTTATTTACAGCATCCCCTTCATCTGGACCAAATCTGCATAGTACGTCGTGTGATATGCGTGATTGCGTAAAGCATTCGTCATTTCTCATTCACAAACAGATATCTTCATAAAACCAGTTCATATTTGCACAGATGATTATTTGCAGCATTTCTTCAATCCGGACCAAAACTGCAGATTACGTCTTGTGATATGCGCGAATACATAGTGCAGTCGTCATTTCTCATTCACAAACAGATATGTTTAAAAAAAATATCAAATTTGCACAGATGACTATTTACAGCATTTCATCCATCCGGACCAGATCTGCAGATTACGTCTTGTGGTATGCCTGAATACATAGTGCAGTCGTCATTTCTCATTCACAAACAGACATCTTTAAAAAAGATCAAATTCGCACAGATGCTTATTTACAGCATCCCCTTCATCTGGACCAAATCTGCAGATTACGTCGTGTGATATGCATGATTGCGTAAAGCATTCGTAATTTCTCATTCACCAACAGATATGTTCATAAAACTAGTTCATATTTGCACAGATGATTATTTGCAGCATTTCTTCAATCCAGACCAAAACTGCAGATTACGTCGTGTGATTTGCGTGATTGCGTAAAGCATTCGTCATTTCTCATTCGCAAACAGATATCTTCATAAAACCAGTTCATATTTGCACAGATGATTATTTGCAGCATCCCCTTCATCTGGACCAAATCTGCAGATTACGTCTTGTGATATCCCTGAATACATAGTGCAGTCGTCATTTCTCATTCGCAAACAGATATGTTTAAACAAAAAGATCAAATTCGCACAGATGACTATTTACAGCATCCCCTTCATCTGGTCCAAATCTGCAGATTACGTCGTGTGATATGCGTGATTGCGTAAAGCATTCGTCATTTCTCATTCGCAAACAGATATCTTCATAAAACCAGTTCATATTTGCAAAGATGATTATTTGTAGCATTTCTTCAATCCGGACAAAAACGGCAGATTACGTCTTGTGATATGCGCCAATACACAGTGCAGTCGTCATTTCTCATTCACAAACAGATATCTTTGATAAACCAGATCATATCTGCACAGATGATTATTTGCAGCATTTTTGGCATCCGGGCCAGATCTGCAGATAACGTCTTGTGATATGCCTGAATACATAGTGCAGTCGTCATTTCTCATTCGCAAACAGATATGTTTAAACAAAAAGATCAAATTCGCACAGATGCTTATTCAGAGCATCCACTTCATCTGGACCAAATCTGCAGATTACGTCGTGTGATAAGCGTGATTGCGTAAAGCATTCGTCATTTCTCATTCGCAAACAGATATCTTCATAAAACCAGTTCATATTTGCACAGATGATTATTTGTAGCATTTCTTCAATCCGGACAAAAACGGCAGATTACGTCTTGTGATATGCGCCAATACATAGTGCAGTCGTCATTTCTCATTCACAAACAGATATCTTTGATAAACCAGATCATATCTGCACAGATGATTATTTGCAGCATTTTTGGCATCCGGGCCAGAGCTGCAGATAACGTCTTGTGATATGCCTGAATACATAGTGCAGTCGTCATTTCTCATTCGCAAACAGATATGTTTAAACAAAAAGATCAAATTCGCACAGATGCTTATTCAGAGCATCCCCTTCATCTGGACCAAATCTGCAGATTACGTCGTGTGATATGCGTGATTGCGTAAAGCATTCGTCATTTCTCATTCGCAAACAGATATCTTCATAAAACCAGTTCATATTTGCACAGATGATTATTTGTAGCATTTCTTCAATCCGGACAAAAACTGCAGATTACGTCTTGTGATATGCGCCAATACATAGTGCAGTCGTCATTTCTCATTCACAAACAGATATCTTTGATAAACCAGATCATATCTGCACAGATGATTATTTGCAGCATTTCTGGCATCCGGGACAGATCTGCAGATTACGTCTTGTGATATGCCTGAATACATAGTGCAGTCGTCCTTTTACATTCACAAACAGACATCTTTAAAAAAGATCAAATTCGCACAGATGCTTATTTACAGCATCCCCTTCATCTGGACCAAATCTGCATAGTACGTCGTGTGATATGCGTGATTGCGTAAAGCATTCGTAATTTCTCATTCACCAACAGATATCTTCATAAAACTAGTTCATATTTGCACAGATGATTATTTGCAGCATTTCTTCAATCCAGACCAAAACTGCAGATTACGTCGTGTGATTTGCGTGATTGCGTAAAGCATTCGTCATTTCTCATTCGCAAACAGATATCTTCATAAAACCAGTTCATATTTGCACAGATGATTATTTGCAGCATCCCCTTCTTCTGGACCAAATCTGCAGATTACGTCTTGTGATATGCGCGAATACATAGTGCAGTCGTCATTTCTCATTCGCAAACAGATATGTTTAAACAAAAAGATCAAATTCGCACAGATGCTTATTCAGAGCATCCCCTTCATCTGGACCAAATCAGCAGATTACGTCGTGTGATATGCGTGATTGCGTAAAGCATTCGGCATTTCTGATTCACAAACAGATATCTTCATAAAACCAGATCATATTTGCACAGATGATTATTTGCAGCATCCCCTTCATCTGGACCAAATCCGAAGATTACGTCGTGTGATATGCGTGATTGCGTAAAGCATTCGTCATTTCTCATTCACAAACAGATATCTTCATAAAACCAGTTCATATTTGCACAGATGATTATTTGCAGCATTTCTTCAATCCGGCCAAAACTGGAGATTACGTCTTGTGATATGCGCGAATACATAGTGCAGTCGTCATTTCTCATTCACAAACAGATATGTTTAAAAAAAAGATCAAATTCGCACAGATGACTATTTACAGTATTTCATCCATCCGGACCACATCTGCAGATTACGTCTTGTGATCTGCGCGAATAAATAGTGCAGTCGTCATTTTACATTCACAAACAGATATCTTTAAAAAAAAAGATCAAATTCGCACAGATGCTTATTTACAGCATCCCCTTCATCTGGATCAAATCTGCATAGTACGTCGTGTGATATGCGTGATTGCGTAAAGCATTCGTCATTTCTCATTCACAAACAGATATCTTCATAAAACCAGTTCATATTTGCACAGATGATTATTTGCAGCATTTCTTCAATCCGGACCAAAACTGCAGATTACGTCTTGTGATATGCGCGAATACATAGTGCAGTCGTCATTTCTCATTCACAAACAGATATGTTTAAAAAAAAGATCAAATTTGCACAGATGACTATTTACAGCATTTCATCCATCCGGACCAGATCTGCAGATTACGTCTTGTGGTATGCCTGAATACATAGTGCAGTCGTCATTTCTCATTCACAAACAGACATCTTTAAAAAAGATCAAATTCGCACAGATGCTTATTTACAGCATCCCCTTCATCTGGACCAAATCTGCAGATTACGTCTTGTGATATGCGCGAATACATAGTGCAGTCGTCATTTCTCATTCACAAACAGATATCTTTGATAAACCAGAGCATATCTGCACAGATGATTATTTGCAGCATTTCTGGCATCCGGGACAGATCTGCAGATTACGTCTTGTGATATGCGCGAATACATAGTGTAGTCGTCATTTCTCATTCGCAAACAGATATCTTCATAAAACCAGCTCATATTTGCACAGATGATTATTTGCAGCATTTCTTCAATCCGGACCAAAACTGCAGATTACGTCGTGTGATTTGCGTGATTGCGTAAAGCATTCGTCATTTCTCATTCGCAAACAGATATCTTCATAAAACCAGTTCATATTTGCACAGATGATTATTTGCAGCATTTCTTCAATCCAGACAAAAACTGCAGATTACGTCGTGTGATTTGCGTGATTGCGTAAAGCATTCGTCATTTCTCATTCGCAAACAGATATCTTCATAAAACCAGTTCATATTTGCACAGATGATTATTTGCAGCATTTCTTCAATCCGGACCAAAACTGCAGATTACGCCGTGTGATATGCGTGATTGCGTAAAGCATTCGTCAGTTCTGATTCACAAACAGATATCTTCATAAAAGATATCTTTGATAAACCAGATCATATCTGCACAGATGATTATTTGCAGCATTTCTGGCATCCGGGCCAAATCTGAATATTTGAATATCTTACCCAGAATCAGCTGATATTACTACATAATCGCTTAAACTTGCCAGGCATTTTGCAATCCACCACACTCACTATAGTGCGTACGCAGACTGCAGAATTCCAAAACATGTTTAAGCCACTTTAATAAACAGCTGACCAAGTAGTGTTTTAAAGAACGACGCCAAGCTATATTACGGAAAACACATGCTGCCGGCTCACGTACAAAACCCTCGTTCAAGACGGTTAAGACGATTCTCAACAGTTTCAACTTGTCCATTGTATGTTATACAGCTCTCTCCAAAGTTTCCGTAGCTACTGCTAGATATTGTTTGATGGCGAGCTGCTTAACTCAGGCTTTTTTTATAACGTCACTACGCTGCAAAACGCCGTCGACAGAAGAGGGTGTTTTTGCTGAGCAAAACTAAAGTCAGCCAGCAAAAAGTAAAGTTCGTGATCCAAAGTGTCTTGAAACATGTGAGGCACTTTGGATAGAGAAGGAGGGAGGGGGCTCTCTCTAAAGTACAAATCGCACTATGGAGAGTAAACGAATTCGACCTTGACCACGTAGTAGCTCAAGTGACGGGGAGGGGTCAAGGTCAATTTTGTTTACATTCTCTAGAATGCGAGGATGGTAGACCATTATTTGCTCGCGGAGCGACGCAAGGCGATTAACCACCGCGGTCGTAAGGCCACACGTAGCACGCTAGTTGAATTCATAGCTTTTTAGTAGAAGCAACAGATTTCCACAACATTAGCTAATATTCGGCGTTCGAAATAAACGCTAGCCTAATATATTATATACACATACAGGGTGGGCTATTTTAATCAAACCAGTCTAATAACTCCTAAATTAAGCCATGAACAGAAAAATTGTTCAGATGAAAGTTGTCCAGGATCAAGGGGGACATCTTTTTATGCAATTAGTTTTGACCTTGAACTCAAATTTCAAGGTCCATTTTTTTTTTAAATAGGAACCCCTATTTTTGATAGCAGATTCGGAAAGAACAGGAAATTTTACGTCCGAAACGGTATTTAAACATTTTTTCATGACCTTCACAAGGTCATTTCAAGGTCAAATGTTAAGAAATACTGTAATTGCTATTTAATCGCATTTTCTGATAGAATAATCGTAGTTAATGTACTTTTATGGTGAATATTCAAATCCAATGTGACAATGACCATGAAAATATTTACCTTGAAAACAAAATAATTCCCTAATTTCAGCGCTACCCAGGAACAACGACGTGGACGTATGTAACATGGCGGATGCTCACTGCGATGGAGGGCCCAGCGAACAACTCCCGAACACCAACGTTGACAATAAAAGAATAATCCGGCCGAATTTATTAATAATAGGGCGCCAGGCCGAACTACACTTTGCCTGCGACACAATACTCTCGTCTTCTACCGCGGCTGTGAAACTCTTTCCCTCGCGAGGAGGTTCCGATGACGAACACAAAGTATTTCGGGTGATACTCTCGGTCTTACGACTATGCGAAATATCGGGTGATTAGGGACTAAACAACACTTTGTTCGATATTTAAGTACTAAAGTAAGAAAGAATTTTTATTTACTCTTTTTCTGACCACAAATTACACAACTCAACTTCTAATAGAATGCGTTAATTCCGACTATCGAACTCACTCTCACTCACACAATTTTCGTCGCGACGCGTACTTCGAAATTCTCTCGCGCCACGTGGCATCAATGAATGCTCGTTCCCGGTGGCCACTAGCTTCACTACGAGTTCTCGACACCATGAGTCTTACTAACCTGGCTACCAATTTCCGCACCACAACTGTTACTTCCTCTCCTCCTGATGATGTCTCGTACTCTAAGAAAAGCGAACTCGCGAAGAACTCTCTCGTGCAGTTAATCAAAACCGGGGGGATCTACTCCAGGTTTCGTGCTCGTTGCCGTCCGGAACTACAATGCCGCGTCGCGGGTCTCTGCGCCACGAGGACCTCATCGAGCCTGTCGATAATCGATATTTCTCGCACGCAGGCGACTAAACAGGCGTCGATACAGAAGTCAATACGCGCGCAATTCGAACCGCGACTCATTCTCTCACTCTCTCACGCCCTTGTTTTCACCATATCTTTGGCTCTGAGCCAGCCTCTGAGGCGCCAGTATGAACTGGGCTTATGCCCTCTACACATTTATCTCAGATGTTAGCAGGCGCGCCTCCACCGGTTGCCAATCGGGTCTTCTCCCTCCACTCCAAAGCAGTCGGGCCTCGGCATACGTATAGCTATACACTCCGCGCGCGCGCGCGCAGCTGCTGACTCGTCGTGCTGCTGGCCGTGCGGTTTCCCCCTCTCCGCACTGCCGACTCTCCAGCTCTGCTGCCTCGTGGTCTCGGGGCGCTTGCTTCCGTTGGCGGGAGTTAAAGCAGCGCTGCTCGGATCCGGGAGTTGTCGCACTGGTCAGCCGAGTGTGCGATTGCGTCGTCTGCTCCGGTGACTGATATGCGATGAAGCTGCTGGCCACGACTCCTCTCTCCTCTCGTTACTACTACAATCACCCAAAATATTAGCAATTACTGCCATTGGGGCGACTCCGGTAACGAGAGCGAGGCGAGGATTCTGTGCACAGTGAAGACGAGCTAATCTCGTCACACGTATTAGGATTATGTTCCCTTTGGGGCGCTTGTTTATCGTGAGTCCCCTTGCCTCTCACTGGGGTGCTTGTTTATCGTGAGTCCCCTTGCCTCTCACTTTACTATTTTACAATAAATGCTCAAAATTTCTTCCATTTGCTTAAAGACACAAATTTAACCTCCTTTGAAAATGCTGTACCGTCCTGAGCAAAACTTCTCTTGGGATCGCTGCACAAGCTCTGCGAATGCGGTCCATCATGTCATTTCTAGTCGTTGGCTGCTGTGCAAAACAAATATTTTTTAGATAGTCCCACAAGCAAAAATCAGGGGATGTCATGTCTGGTGAGTTTGATGGTCAGTTAATTGGACCTCCGCGACCAATCCATCTTCCATTATAATTTTCATTCAAAAATGTACGCACTTTTCGCGCAAAGTGGGGACCTGCGCCATCCTGTTGAAACCACGTTCTTCTTCTCGTTTCCAAGTCAACATCCTCTAAAAGCTCTGGCAGTCGATCTCTGAACAATGCCAAATAGCTATTCTGGTTAACATTTTGACCGAAAAAATATGGCCCAATCAGGTAACCATTAATGATCCCACACCACACCATTAAACTCCATCGGTTATGATGGTCAATAGCCCTGTACCAGTGGGGATTTGCAGGTGACCAGTAGTGACTATTGTGCCTATTTAATTGGCCATCACTGCGAAATATAGCCTCGTCAGAAAACATAACAAATCTGAAAAAATCTGGATCATTTTGTAAAACTCCTAAAGCCCACTGGCAAAAGTTAATACGCATTAGAAAATGGCGTGGCCTCAGCTCATGAACTAATCTTATGTGGTAATCGTGATAGTGGAGATTATTAAGAATTCTCAATGCTGTTCTTCGTGGTATACCGATTTCTCTTTCAATTTGTCGACTACTAATTTGTGGATTGAGATGAACAGCTGCTAAGGCGGCTATAACATTAGGATCATTTTCGTTGTATTCGTGGTGTCTGCGTTGACGACGAAGATGTCCATCACGAGCTCTTCGAAGTAATCTGAGTAATGTGTCGTGAGTAGGATGCCTTCTTAGAGGAAAGCGTTCAGCTCTGGCATTGTTTTGGGTTTCGCCTAAGATCATTATCATATCAACAATTTCATTGGATTGATAAAATTGCCCATGTTGAAAATTTTGTTTATAATAAGAAAAACTATTTTATTTACATTCAGTCTTTATTGAAATTGAAACTAAACCAAAATAAGAAAGTGACAAGAAAAAAAGGAGGAATTTTCAAACTATAATTTTTAAATCAAATTTGTAACTTCTCATTTTCTTACGTTAAGACATTATGATTTAAATTGAAGACAGCGTGAGAACAATCGTTACAATTCATATTAGATTAAAGAAATTCAACTTAAAAAAAAACATCTAAACTGGAAATTATGCACTTTGGCAAATACAATTATTAAAAAATTTTTTTAATATTACAAAAGCAAAATGCTGTTTAATATTTTATCTTAAATAATGTATTTTTTAACATCTTACCTTTATTGTTTAACCATTTTTTACGCTTTTGAAACGTTAAACTTTTACTTGACCCTGCTTCGACCGTGAATGAATTGACAACATTGATTTTTAACGTTCCATTTCCCACTCCCATTAAGAACTCAGATATTTAAAATTATCATCTTTACTTCAAAATTTACTTATGACCACTAAAAATTTGTTAACGAATGTTAAACAAGCATCCTAGTGAGAGGCAAGGGGACTCACAGTAAACAAGCACCCCAGTGAGAGGCAAGGGGACTCACGTTAAAAAAGCACCCCAAAGGGAACATAATCCTAATACGTCCACGTCGTTGTTCCTGGGTAGCGCTGAAATTAGGGAATTATTTTGTTTTCAAGGTAAATATTTTCATGGTCATTGTCACATTGGGTTTGAATATTCATCATAAAAGTACATTAACTACGATTATTCTATCAGAAAATGCGATTAAATAGCAATTACAGTATTTCTTAACATTTGACCTTGAAATGACCTTGTGAAGGTCATGAAAAAAAAATTTAAATACCGTTTTTACGTAAAATTTCCTGTTCTTTCCGAATCTACTATCAAAAATAGGGGTTCCTATTTAAAAAAAAATTTTACCTTCAAATGACCTTGAAATTAGAGTTCAAGGTCAAAACTAATTGCACTAAAAGATGTCCCCCTTGATCCTGGACAACTTTCATCTGAACAATTTTTCTGTTCCTGGCTTAATTTAGGAGTTATTAGACTGGTTTGATTAAAATGGCCCACCCTGTATATATAATCGCTACGCATAAAACAATTTTGAAATAATAAATTGTTTCCTTATCGCTAACATTAAATGTTATATTACGATCCATAAATAAGGAATACCTAAAGCAGAGATTTCTGCCACACTATGTCATCTAAAAACTGTACTAACATGATCAAAAACCATTTTTTTTTTTTGTTAAAACTAAACGTTTTGTGGATTTCCCAATTATTATAAATTATTTTATTTCTGATAAATTTAGATTGACTTTTACCTTTTTTCCATTCTAATCTTTTTAATTGATTTTTTAAGAATCCACTGTCTAAACCAATTAATGATGAGATATGAATTACTGGAAATTCTATAGTAGACAGACTATCTTGATAAATTCCTTTTTCCGTCAACAAAGTAATAGCCATTTCAAGAGGTGGAGACTAAAAAATTTACTTATATGTAAAAAAATGTATGAACGTACACATACACACACTTACACATACATACACACATACATTGTAACAGAGATTTTTCCCGTCAGCAAAGAGGCGTGTAACTCCTCGTGACGCTGCTCATGCCTTTAGCGCTGGCGTACCTACGCCAGTGATATCTCTCGATGCAGCCGGGCATGTCTCGGACATTAACCGAGAGTTCAGCGTGCCCGATGTCGGCCGACGGCAAACCCCGCGTACCAAGTGCGCGAATGCTGATTCACTCGCGCTTTCTAAGAATCACATGAACACACAGAACTATGCAATAAAACTGAAGCTAACGCGAAAAATGCTTTTACCGAATTTATTCGGCGAAAAGTATAACCAGATTTACAAGCGTTGTTATGCACGCTTAGGTCTGCGTCGCGGTATTCGCCAGCTGATCTAGGACGTTTCGGTGACACGAGACTTTATCGATGCCAAATCTTATTAGATGCACGCACGCACTCGCAAATCGCTCACTTGGATACTCTTATCGATCAGGTCAAGAAAGTCGCAGGGTCCACCAGGTATCAGAGAAGCGTCCTTATCTGCCTCAAGCAGTCGGGAAGAATCAGAGAGCCTAGCGAAATTCTGTATAATATACAAAAATCCTTCGCCTTTGCCTTGGGTAGTAAAAATTCGTGATGTGCGAGTGTCTCGGGAAAGCGTATCTACACTTATTCGCAGCACACGGTAAACTAATTGTCCTGACGAGTGTCGCAAATCAGATCACCTATTTTCCCCCTTCATCTGTACACTTATTCATCCGTAAGTTTTTTTTTCACTTAAAGCTATTTTACAGTTATAGGCTTTAAGCAATCTATAATCTTTCATTAACTTCCTTATAAATTTCTTTGTTTTATATGTAATTTTTGAAAACTCTCTTCTAAATTGTACTTACTGCTGAATTCTACTTGGCATTTATTACACTTCGTATAAATTCTCTGACGCAAGAAATTTTTATTTTGTTCCACTGAAAAAACTTGGAAAATTTATCAAAATTGAAAATATCGTCCTGCGTTTTTTCAGTGATTATGTATGGGTTTTTTCCGACTCTCACACGAAAAAAAGTGAGCCTGGAGGGACACTGGCACTCGTGTGCAAAATAAGAAACGCTTAATAATTATGCCGATAGAGCACATACGCGTGCCATTAGTGCACACAATCGTGCCGCATGAGAACGGTCTAAGCGAAGCCGATGCCTTTGGGCACCCCTCCGAATAATCGCAACCCCAGCACTGAGCACAGACTCGGTGATGTTTTAGCACCAGTTCTTGTGCTACCTCGTTCGCAGCGCGTTCTCGCGGAAGCATGCACGCACATAGTATCACAAAGGCATTTCTGTTCAGCGTGTTCATACTCTATGCCGCGTTTGGCATCAGAGTTCAAGTTGTGGCTAAGTGGCTTATTTTTTGTTATAATTTTATTCAACAAAGGTGTATCACTGATACTATATCCAATTCCAAATAGTTACCAAAAAAAGCCTTTATTGCGCCTCGGGTAATGTTTTACCTGGCTGAGCGAACATTATTTTTTTCGGCATAAACAGCTTAGCCCGGAACGTTGAATTAAAAAAAAAATCGTCGAAAACGATCGTCCCTATCAAAAGATGCGAGCTATTTGAAATAGGATAAAATTCGTCGAACATGCCTTTGAAACAAGAATTTTCTGTATTTTGTCGGATTTTCTCATTTTAGACGATTTAAATTAGGGTTCGACAACTACGAGCAATTTAAAAATTACCTGGGGCGACGATTTTGAAAGGAGATTAAAAAATTTAATATAAAACAAAAGAAATTTACATGGAAATTAATGAAAGATTATAGATATAACTGTAGAATAACTTTAAGTGAAAAAAAAACATAATTGATAGATGGCTCATACGAAATGAGTTTGATGATATTTATAGAGAACTTGTAGAAATATAAAAATTAAATAGTATATTGTGTACCTAGGGCGTAAAGTGGACTTTTTTATATCGAGTGTGGGATTCGCAGTACGAGTGCGTTAGCGAGCAGACGACAAGTACTGCAACCACACAAGGTAATAAAGGTCACTTAGCCCTAGGTGCACACCATATTTTTTGTAATTCATGTATTGATTTCTGCGATTTTTGCCTATATGCAGCACTGAAAAGGTCACCTCTTTCAAACAGCTTTTCACAGTATCATGCACCATTCTTTTTAAAAGATACAAATTAAAAATACAATTATTATATGCATATATAATCATAAGTCACGGTGTATGTATAAGAGTGTCCGCACAACACCCATTGTACTAAAGCAAATATTACTCGCTGTCCACACAAGTCACGTATTAAGTTTGGGCATTTCTGAAAAGTTATACACTAGTCCGCATAAGTCCGCAAAGTAGCTCTAATAACGGTACTAACTCATGCGCATGATTTTTCGGTTCAGAATCGGTCTAGCTTATCTACTGAAGTCATGTCGAGTCTCGATTTAACATCAAACTTCTGGCAAATACCTCTTTGTGAAGAAAGTAAAGAATACACTGCATTTATGTTCGAAGGAAGATTATATGAATTCAAAGTAGTTCCTTTCGGTACAAAAATAAGCAGCGCTGCTTTATTATGCGGTTTATTTCACGTAACTTAAAATCTAGGTGATTCCATATTAAATTTGGTAGACGCTTTCTTATGTATCTCAAAAAGTGAAAAAGATTACCTGGGGCATTTAGAAGAGTTATTTCAAAGTTTAATAAAATGGAATATCACTTTAAGTTTCAAAAAATCTGAATTTTTCAAAAATAAAAGTAGGTTCTTAGTATTTATTCTATCAATAAAGGGGATAAAACCTCAAGAGAATAAAATTGAAGCGATAAAAAACTATCCAATTCCTAAGAATCTAAAACAGTTACAAGCCTTTTTAGGCACAATAAATTTTTACGCGAAATTCGCAAAAAAATCATGCGCATGAGTTAGTACCGTTATTAGAGCTACTTTGCGGACTTATGCGGACTGGTGTATAAATTTTCAGAAATGCCCAAACTTAAAACGTGACTTGTGTGGACAGCGAGTAATATTTGCTTTACTACAATGGGTGTTGTGCGGACACTCTTATACATACACCGTGACTTATGATTATATATGCATATAATAATTGTATTTTTAATTTGTATCTTTTAAAAAGAATGGTGCATGATACTGTGAAAAGCTGTTTGAAAGAGGTGACCTTTTCAGTGCTGCATATAGGCAAAAATCGCAGAAATCAATACATGAATTACAAAAAATATGGTGTGCACCTAGGGCTAAGTGACCTTTATTACCTTGTGTGGTTGCAGTACTTGTCGTCTGCTCGCTAACGCACTCGTACTGCGAATCCCACACTCGATATAAAAAAGTCCACTTTACGTCCTAGGTACACAATATACTATTTAATTTTTATATTTCTACAAGTTCTCTATAAATATCATCAAACTCATTTCGTATGAGCCGTCTATCAATTATGTTTTTTTTTTTTTCACTTAAAGTTATTCCACAGTTATATCTATAATCTTTCATTAACTTCCATGTAAATTTCTTTTGTTTTATATTAAATTTTTTAATCTCCCTTCAAAATCGTCGCCCCGGGTAATTTTTTACCTAGCTGAGCGAACATTATTTTTTCCGATATAAACAGCTTAACCCGGAACGTTGAATTAAAAAAAAATTGTCGAAAACGATCGTCCCTATCAAAAGATGCGAGCTATTTGAAATAGGATAAAATTCGTCAAACATGCCTTTGAAACAAGAATTTTCTGTATTTTGTCGGATTTTCTCATTTTAGGCGATTTAAATTAGGGTTCGACAACTACGAGCAATTTAACCCAAGTTACCGACAGAGCAGCTAACCCAAGTTACCGACCGAGTAACCCAGGTTATTGGGTTATCGAACGGTCTGAAGACCCAAGCTACTGACCCCGGGGAATCCCCGAGGGGGTATAACTCAAGTTTTAGATAAACGAATCCTAACCTAAAATTCGAAAATTTTTTTCCACTATTAGGTGGATAGTGCGAAGTCGGACCCCCCCCCCCCCCCCCCCCCATGTATGGAGTGAAAATTTCGTCCGTTTTGCACGAAAACGCTTTTCCTGACGAGATATAGACAAAAAAACGAATCCTAACCTCAAAATCTGAAAATTTTTTTTCACTATTAGGTGGAGAGTGCGAAGTCGGGCCCCCATATATGGCTTAAAAATTCGTCCGTTTTGCACGAAAAGCTTTCCCTGCCGAGATATAGACAAAAAACGGATCTGAACCTCAAAAATTGATAATTTAATCAAAACTGATGACGTCAATCGGCAGAGGGGGCCGAAACACATCGATACCATTTATCACCTCCCCCATAGCTATTACAGATAGCGAGATACAAAATGATGCTAAAAGATGAATGAAATGACGAAAGATGATTTTCAGATAACGGGTATACGAGACTGCTCGTCGAACTCGTAATATCCGACATCACGTATGCAGGTCCTAGACTGTCTCGACTACTCACCCTATAAAAAGAAGTCGTAGAGCGGGGAACTGTCATTATTTGTCTAACTTGCCTGAGAGTAAGAGCTAAGAGAAATGTTTTGTTCCTGTGGGCTACCTGACATTTGTTAATTAATAATTAAATTTTGACATTTGTTCATAGTTAACACACGACGATGAGACCATGCCTACGACGAGCTCGGAGGAAGGCTTCCTCTCTCAGGGTCTCCCCTGGCGCACAGCTCTGCTCTGTCCGACACGAGCGTGGTGGCGGCGGCTTCCCTTCTGGAGCAGGCCCTGCTGGTGGGAGACTCATTCCCCCGACTCCCATGGACGAAGAAGGAGGTACCGGGGAAGTTGGCTCTGCTGGAGCACGACCTCTACCTCTCCAGCAACAGCGATCTCGTGGTGCAAGAGTTGGCGAAGGTGTGCCCTCCTCGTCAGCAGAGCGTACCGTCGAGTGACGACGAGGAGAAAGAAAATTCTCCCATGCGCTCTCCGATACCCTCTGCTGATAAGAAGCGCGCACCTCGTAAACGCTCCCCGGAAGGTCCCTGCGTATGCAAGGCCACCCGACCATCGCAGGTAGTTGGCGCCAAGCGCCGCAGATTAGATTTTAAGGACTTTTAATTGTATTTTTTTCTTAAATAAAAACAATAAAAAAAAGGAAATCAAATAGAGAGGTAATCTTGATTGGCTGTACCTCACAGATGAGAGCGATGGTAGGGGCTCTTCACCACTTACGTAACTTTGTTACAGTTTGTATTATTGTAAAATTAAAAAGTGACGGGAGTCGGGCGCGTACCTCGAACCTTAAAATTTTTTTTTATTAAATTAATAATGGCCTTGAATCCTAGCGCTTGCTTTTACCACTCAGAGATAGCGCGAACTAGTTTAATTTTTTTTTTTTCAGAGAGATGAAGCCTCCACCTTCGCTCTCACCTGTGAGGTACTACCAACTTATCGTCACTAATGAGCCTCTTACCACGAGTGGTTTGCCAATATCTGTTCGAACGTGTAGCACTTTTAGGTGTATATAAGGAGCCAGGGGTCCGAGATTTCTTCAGTATCAAAAGTTTTTCGAGGAGTGAACAACTCTTCGGAAGACCTAGAGGAAAAACAGCCTACGAAGAAGACACTCTTCAGGGTCATCATGGCTTCTGTGGAGGACTGCACGGAGGCCGTCGCCATGATGCAGGAGGCACTGAGTCTCATGGTTGAGGGCGCCATCGACGATGCATCCGTGGAACGCTGGACCAACGTCATTGTACCCGATCACATCGCTACCTTCGAGCGCCTCTTGGAGACACCAGGGCTAAGTGTGCCAGAGAGACAGAAGTACCAGTCTGCAGTGGCACCCCTGCATACTATGCGACACAGAATGAGCTGTTGTGTCAAGCGTGGTGGAAGCCTCCAGCAGCCAAGTGTAGCTTGGAACGAAGTGAAGTCGGCTTTTACGAGTCGTATCAGATCGGGTGTGATCACGAACATGAGACATCTGGACTTATCCACGTTCATGGATGACGCTAGAGCTCTCTTCGCCTCGAAGATCGAGCTCGCGCTCCATGAACACAATGCTGTAAAAGTGAATACAGTGCTGGCAGCCGAGTACGTGATCATCAAGAATGACGAGGAAACGAAGGACATCAAGTAGTTCAACACGAAGAGTGCGTCGATTTATCAGACCGCTGACTTGACCACTGACTTGAAGGAGTGGTTCACCGCGAACGTCCAATAGCCCATTTAACGCGACATGGAAGAATTCCAGCTGGACCCTGCACTCCATTCTGAACTTGACGGTGAATGTGAACAAGTTGAATCCGATGAGAGGAAGCTCCTACATCGATCTACTATCCCTCATAAAGTTGAAGCACGCATGCATCAACGTTAAAAACAACGACAACCAGTGTTTCAAGTGGGCTGTGCTATCCGCGCTTCATCCAGTACCAGATCATGTAGATAGAGTTTCAAAGTACCAGGAATTCGCGGACGAATTAAACTTTGAGGGTATTGACTTCCCAGTGCCGCTGAAACATATCGTCAAGTTCGAGAAGCAGAACGACGTGTCGGTGAACTTGTACATACTCAAAAAGAGGGGTGAGAAATTTGAAGTGTCTCCGTGCCACGTGACGGCGTCGAAGAAGATCAAACACGTCAATCTTCTCTTCATGCAAGATTACTACGTGGACGAGGACGACGACGACAATGAAGAGGTGGAGGACGATGACGACATCGAGCTATTGCCTAAATTCCACTATGTGTTGATAAAAGACCTGTCGAGGCTAGTGAGTGCGCAGTTGTCGAATCGAGCACACAAACAATATATCTGTGAAAGGTGTCTCCATTACTTTCGTAATCAATTAAAACTGCGGGCTCACGAGGTCGACTGCGCACAAGTCAATCAGTGCAAAGTGAAACTGCCCACGAAACACGACAACATCCTCAAGTTCAAGAACTTTGGGCACAGAGAGCGAGTGCCTCTCGTCGTCTACGCCGACTTCGAGTGCCTGTTGCGACCTATCGACGACAACGAGCGTGCGTACCAGCAGCACGAGCCATTCAGTGTCGGCTACTACCTCAGATGTAGTTTCGACGATTGTCGTTCCGAGTAAAAGTGCTACAGGCAGATAGACGAAGGCTCGCAAAGTTCAGCCGAGTGGTTCAAAAGCCTGCAAGCTTTGACTGTAGAATTGAAAGAGATATACAAGAACCCCAAACCTATGAATGCTCTCACAGCTTCGGAGAGAGAAGAGTTTGAGAGAGCTAAAGTCTGCCAGATCTGTCGGAAGCCATTCTCAGCTGAGGACACGAAGGTCAAGGATCATTGTCACCTCACGGGAAGGTATGTATACTGAATTATGTCATCACAATTTGATTATTTCTAACCTCACATTGTTCTGTGTATGTGTTTCAGGTACAGAGGTCCAGCGCACAATAAGTGCAACATCAACTACAACGACTCGAGAACCATACCCGTGATATTCCACAACCTCCGCGGCTACGACTCTCATCTTTTTATCAAGGAGATATCAACCTGCTTCAAGGGTCGAGTGTCGCTCATACCACAGACCAAGGAGCGATACATCTCCTTCTCCAAGTTTGTCGAGGGTACGGACTTCAACTTCCGATTCATCGACTCTTACCGCTTCATGGTATCCAGTCTGGAGAAGCTCGCCTCTTACCTCGAGAAACTGAGCATTGCAGAGGGGGAGTTCCAGCTGGATTACACAACTGATCAGGCGGAGTTGTTGAAGAGGAAGGGGGTGTTCCCCTACGACTACATCAGCTGCTTCGACAAGCTCAAAGAGACTGAGCTACTTACCAAGGAGCAATTCTACAACAGCCGACGACGACTACGAACACGCCAAGGCTGTGTGGCAAGCCTTCGACATCCAGACTCTTGGAGAATACTCGGACCTGTATCTCAAGACGGACGAGCTCCTTCTCGCCGACGTCTTCGAGAACTTCAGGGACAACTGTCTCGAAGCTTACGGCCTCGACCACGCACACTACTACACCACCCCTGGCCTCACGTGGGACGCCATGCTCAAGTATATGAACATTGAGCTCGAGCTGCTGACTGACGTCGACATGCTCCTGTTCGTCGAACGAGGCATAAGAGGTGGTGTGAGTCAGTGCTCCAACCGTTACGCCAAGGCCAACAACCGATACATGGGAGAGAACTACAACGAGGCAGAGGAGTTCAAGTATCTCATCTACTACGACGTCAACAATCTCTACGGTTGGGCGATGCGGGAGTGTCTGCCATACGGCGGCTTCAAGTGACTTTTTCCAAGTGCCAGACGATCATCCCGTGGGCTACATTCTCGAGGTCGACCTCGAGTACCTTGAGGCACTTCACGACGCCCACAAGGACCTGCCCCTGTGTCCCGAGCGTATGCCAGTTCCAGGCACCCGACAAGAGAAGCTGATGACGACTCTCCACGACAAGGAGAGATACGTCATCCACTATCGTAGTCTCAAACAGGCTCTCAAGCATGGGCTGCGACTGAAGAAGATCCACAGAGTCTTGAAGTTCGACCAGAGGGCGTGGCTGCGATCGTACATCGATTTGAACAGCGAGAAGAGGAAGCAGGCTAAGAACGAGTTCGAGAAGCTCCTCTACAAGCTCTTCAACAACGCCATATACGGAAAAACGATGGAGAACGAGCGCAAGCGAATAGATGTGAAGCTCGTCACAAAGTGGGGTGGGCGATACACGGTGCAGAAGCACTTGTAGCCAAGCCCAACTTTCACAGCTGCTCCATTTTCAAGGAGAATCTCGTTGCCGTGAAACTTGCACGCACAGAGATCACCGTGAGGAAACATCGTGTACGAGGTAACGGATATAGACATGTACGAGGTCATGAGGCGGGATATCGACCACTTCAATACATCGGACTATCCCGAGACGAATCGGTTCGGCATACCTCGTGCCAACAAGAAAGTGGTCGGCCTCATGGAGGACGAGTGTTGCGGCCGTGTTATGACGGAGTTTGTGGGCTTGCACAGCAAAATGTACAGCGTGAAGATCAAGGGCCAAGATGTCATCAAAAAGGCTAAGGGTGTGAAGGCTGCCGTCGTCCGAACGACCATCACGTTCGACGACTACGTGGAGTGTCTACGCTAGAACACCAGGCAGACACGACAGCAGTGCAACATCCGCTCTCGACTTCACGTTGTACGCAGCGAGAAGGAGAGCAAGATAGCGCTGAGCCCACACGACAACAAGCGCTACCTCGTCCCCGGCGAGACGGACACACTGCCCTGGGGGCACTACGCCATATCGGAGGAGGAGCTCCTGATGAATCTTGTAGGGACGCGGACCCGCCAGCGCGAAGAAGTGGTGGGGACAGCCCTACATAAGGCGGAGCGTCGCGGACCTGGCATCATTGAGCAGTCCGAAGAGCGAGAGAGCAAGATGTCTCGAAAGGAACATTGAATACCATCTACGAGTTTGATCAGAGGTAAGTGTGTGTGTGTGTGATAGGTATTTATCGTAGAAAATCTCGATAATGACGATTCATTTGTTTCAGAAAATGGACATCACCAAGCTGAACCAGATCGCACATGGAGGCTTTTTGCCCACAAAGAAGTTCTCCGAGTGTGCGAAGAATCATCAATTCCTGGTGACGGCGCTGAGGAAGGTCAGCACCAAGTACGGCAAGAGAGTCGTCGCGGAGCTCAACAACGAGTTCCAGATGTTCCTACCCAGCCGAGTGTCGGATGCACTCAATAGGAACGAAGACTTCTTCGAGAGCCTGCAGGAGTCCATCCAACACTACAAGTTATTTGTTAAATACACCAATCACAATAACATTGAATTTAGTGATTAATATTCAATAAACTGTATTATTTAGTGATGTTCAATAAAACAAAAAGTTCAAAATAAACTGTTTTATGTATTGTATTGTAAAAATAAAAAAAAAAGAGATAAACGGAGAGTTATACGAGTCGCGCGGTTGCCTCTCACCACTCGTGGTAAGACACTCATTAGTGACGTTGAACTGCAAGTACCTTACAGGTAAGAGCAAAGGTGGGGGCTCTCACCATCTCTAAAAAATTTAGGATTAGAAATGACACTATCATATTATAAGTTTAAAAAAAAATTCTTTATTTCATTCTTTTTTTTTTTACACCGATGATTTGTCAGTCCAGCTGTTGTGAGTGCTGTCGAACCCCAGCCACTTGACGTAGACTTGATTTCCCCGTCTCTTCAAGACTTTCTCCACGAGGTATACGTCCGGATACTTGGTCTTCGAGAGTTCTTGTTCGTAGAATCCACCAGCTATGGGCTCGTCACGATAGTCCTTCAACTTGTAAGTCACTGGATTGTTAGGAATCACGTGGCTGACTGTGAATATCTCCGTGGACCAGTTGGGTGTGTATCCTTTATCGAACACTTGCTTGGCGTTGCTCACGCGTACTTTGTCGCCAACCTTGAACTTCTGATTTTTCTTCGTTACTCCGGACTTTTTACGAAATCGTTTCAAAACTTGGGCTCGATGGCTAGAGACTTCGTTGGGTTTTATACCGATAGTTCGATGCTTGGTATCGTTGTACTTTGCTATGAGATCGGGCAAGATGTCGAGCCACTTGTAGTTTCCTCGTAAGCTGAACTGTATCCACATCTTGTTCTTGAGAGTCCGATTGAAGCGTTCACATATCGAATCTTTGAGATTGCTGTATGTGGAGTAGAGATTGATGTTGTAGAGCTTCATGAGATTCTGGAAACTCTTGTTGTAGAACTCCTTGCCTTGATCTGTCTGCAAATTTGTAGGTACTCGTCCTTGACGCAGTACAGACTTCATCGCTGCAGTGACTTCTGCAGAGCGAGAGAGAGAGAGAGAGAGAGAGAGAGAGAGAGAGAGAGAGAGAGAGAGAGAGAGAGAGACCTGCAGCGGGGCCACCAGCACATTGTGCGAGGTTGGCCACGCCGGACGCTTCAGACAAAGAAACGTCGCGGCGTAGCGAGAACCGAGCGGAAGAAGCGGCACGCACGATCGAGTTCGCCAACAAAGGAGAGAGAGGAGTGGGGAAGAGAGCGGGTCTCCGCCGGTGCGGTCCGACTAGGCCGAGCGCTGGGTCGACTGCCCGCGAGACGCGAATAGTGACTGCGAGAGCACCGGGACGGTACGAAGGAGAGTATCGTTTACGCCCTATGTGGCTGAAGCGCGTGGGAGGCAGAAGCCACCGCGTTGTAGGGAGGGGTTGGGTGAAATATAGCGGATTTATTAACGAGAAGCAAGAGATTACTTATTTCTGTCCTTTCTCCCCATGTGCTCCCAAACGTACGGCGACTGCGATACAAAAGATTCTGAGAATATATTTAAAAAAAAATTTATAAAAAAGTTAAATAAAAAATTTTTTTTTCAATTTTTTTGTATTGAATTAATTTTCACCTTTGGGATTCCCAGTCTTGGGTCCTATCGCTAACTTGCGTTATACTCCCTCGGGGATTCCCCGGGGTTAGTAGCTTGGGTCATCAGCCCGGTGGATAACTTTGGTTACTCGGTCGGTAACTTGGGGTAGCTGATCTATCGATAAATTGGGTTACTCGGCCGGTAAGTTGGGTCAGCTGCTAGGTTGGTACCTTGGGTTAGAGACCTACCTTACCGACGGTAGGTAAGTTGCCCGGAACCGGCCTAGCTTATCTACTGACTTCCACCCCGAAACATTGTTGTAAGAGTTCCTCGATATTTTGAGGTGATTCTAGATCATCTAGATCATAAAGATCTAAATTCTAGATCATAAAGATCTAAATTCTAGATCATAAAGATCTAAATTCTAGATCATAAAGATCTAAATTCTAGATCATAAAGATCTAAATTCTAGATCATAAAACATCTCGTTTACCTTACGTGCGTCTAAGCATAAATGAATTGTCCCGTCTTTTTTAAATACGGGTACAATAGAAGTTATATAATTACTACTCGATCGTCGTATGATTTTCCAATCCAACATTCTTCCGATTTCTTCTCTGAGTTTACTTTTCATATTAGTTTCTACAGGATATGGAGGGATAAAAAATGGTTCAGGATTTTTTACTTTGATTTTATATTCGTATGATGCTAATCTGCCCGGTTTCTTATAGAATACTTTTCGATATTTTTGCAATAAATTTCTGAGTTCATTGATCGTTTCTGGACTTTTCGTTATACAGAATCTCCCCAAAAAACTTTTTTCAAAAGTGAAAACCTTGGCAAGAAAAAGACTAATAAACGTAGTGAAATCTCTAAATATTAAAATGTCAAGTAAATATTTTTTGCTATACGCGTTAAGATATAAAATTAAAGTTAAAATTAGTTTTCCCAAAAAATGATATCTTAATGCGTATAGCAAAAAATATTTACTTGACATTTTAATATTTAGAGATTTCACTACGTTTATTAGTCTTTTTCTTGCCAAGGTTTTCACTTTTGAAAAAAGTTTTTTGGGGAGATTCCACATCTTTTACAAAGCATGTCCTCCTTGCTATTGCATTTCATGAAATCTTGATCTATTCGATAGACAATAAGCTACTATTGCTTTAGACATTGATCGTATCGCGCATATAAAATCGTATAACATTATTACACTGAGAGAGAACTGCGTTAATAGTATCATTTAACTGTGATTTCAAGATTTCCGCTGAAGCGCTTTAAGTCACTGGACCGCTCTTTCTAAGCGTGCTAGAAAATATGCTTTTGCCTGCGTCCGCTATTTTGTGTTCGTCTGAATTATTTGTGACTGCGTAAAATGGTTGCAAGTCTGTTTGTTTGTGTAGATTGCTTAATAATGCAAATCAGAGTTGTTTGTATTGCATAAATTGCATTTGACTTATTGCCTAAATTGCAATATGTGTGTCATAGGAGGATTTGATTATTATTATTGTAATAAGTTTGAAAACCCGGTATCCTGACAGCATCGCCAATGAAACGGTCACGACTCTTCTTGGTCCGTAACGCGTATGAGATTTTAAATTTTAGAGAAGAGAAGTAATCATTTACTGATCTACGTCCAAATTTTGACAACAGATCATAAATAGAAAAATAATTATATAGTGGTGTATTAATCTCATATGAGACAGGTCCGGGATACCAGGTAGTGGAAATTTATTTCAATAATAAAAGTTTTTATAACAAAATAAATATATTCAAATTATATTTTAGGATAAGAATATTGCATTAATTGTTGTATATATTCTGTGTCACAAAATATATGAATAAATCCGCTTTGATTTTTACAAATAAGATTTTAAGTAGATACGCTTGAATTTGCGTTATCTGCTTTAGTTCGAAATTTTTATAAGTGTTTAACAAGTCTTTGAATTTATGACAAATATAGGACTTTATGATACGATATCGTGCCTGACTCGAAATTTTATAAGTATAGAAATGATTCGAAATAATTCTAAGTCGTTTATTTTCTCAAGGCGTGAGCTGATCTTGAGAAGAGACTAGGCGTTTAAGGGGGAAACTCTAGGATATTATTTAAAAGTACATTAGTTATGGTATGAATAAGGGGATTTGGTTTAAATTTCATAGAAAAAGTTTTATAAGCATATTACTGATTTTTTTATCAATTTTTGATTAATTTTAACATAACTATCATGTAACTTTTTTTCTATGAAATTTAAACCAAATCTCCTCATTCATACCATAACTAATGTACTTTTAAATAATATCCTAGAGTTTGAGCTAATTTAGGCCATTCGTTCCTTGGGAATCTTACGGTAAGTAAATTATGGACTCCCTACTATACGTAGGTATTATAAAGGTATATAGAAGGTCTAAAACCATCAAAATAAAGGTAATTATGTCTAAGAATAGTAATAAAAATTTGGTTCATTTATATAAGTATTTATAAATTTTTAATGAAAAATTTTGATTTTAATTTCAAAGGTGGTGTGCCCCCTTAAGTTGCGCTGGAGCTAGTGAGCTAATACGGGTTATGCGGGTCCTTTTATAGGCCACGGAGAGAGCGGGAATCGAGCCGCCGGAAAAACTATCACATTCATACTTGCACACACAAGATACACTAGAATATCAAGAACAACAGCAGCAGCAACAACAACAACAACAATTACAGCTTCAACAACAGTAGCAACAACAACAGCCACGACAGTAGCAGCAACAACTACAACAACAACAACAACAACAAATTGATTTAACAAAGACGCAAAAAGAGAATAAAAGTGATCTTGGTCATAATAAATTCACGCAATCCCGGTCGATAATTAGTTAGTCAGTTATTGAAAAATTAATTGAAAAGATAGAAGAGCCGGTAAAAAGATTACAGCAGCAAAACAATAATATATTGAGTGAACTTATAAAAATGAACAAACATTTAGAATCATTCTTGCAATTATTAATCACACATTCATACTTGCACACACTCATTCACACCTATATACAAAAATCATTTATACACTGATAATATAATGTGCACGCCGTGCCGCCGCTCGCTCTCTACTCCTACTCTCATTATAATTGCGCCGCTGCGCTCGCCGCTCGGTCTATATAGATATAGGCACGTGTTGCGCGTTTTCCCTGCTTTCTTGTTGCTTGCCGCTGGCTGGCTCGTGGCGCTGCTGTTGTACTGCTGCTTTGAGCTCAGCCGTCAGCTGTGGCGCGTAGCTTCGTATTGGGAGTGGGGGAGCATAAGATGCTCTTGTATAATCTAAAATGTTGTTTCATATAATTTAGTATTAAATATTTATAAATATTTTTGCGGAGCTTGTACGGGGTGTTACAAACGCGTGTAGATAATACAGTCAGCATCTGCCACGAAAGGTGATTAGAACCATCTAAAGTGCGCAGGATTATAATAATAGTAAGTTGTTAAGATAAATCATAGGTACTTTACAATAAATAAATAAATAAGACTAAACGTACTAAATACTACTGTAAAACGACAACATCCTAAACTAAATTTAGCGAAACTCCGTCAACTCTGTAAACTGAACGTCTGTGAAGTGCTCTGGGCCAATAAAAACATAACAATCAATATAAATAAAACCCTTGTGTACTAAATTGATAATAATAACTAAACCTCAATCAAAACAATTAAATTCAAATCAGCTTCGCAGTTACGTCGTGCAGGTAAGAGTACTTTACTTGTGGACTAACCATCAGCATCCACACACGAGACGAATTAAGCGGATATAACGCGCAGTCCGCAGGACACCGAAGTGTCACAAGCGACTTGCCTGCAACGACCGTAAGTACAGCGGACACTCACACGTCCGCCAAACGCAGTCTAGGACAGAATACCGTCCGCACGCAAATACGCGTCCGCGCAGACTAGCAGCGCGAAATTCGTATGAGCTATGATTCATCGCGCTTCTTCACTCTTACTCACACTCTCAACGCTCCCGATTTCTCCTCTTCTCCCCCTCGGCGATCGCGAATCCCCACAAAGTATGCCGATTGCGACGCTGTTCCTCCCAACACAGGTGCGCAACACCTGATGTCTCGAATCCACCAGGATTTGTTGTTTATTTGCGGGATTTTTTGCAATCACCGATACGTTTGGGAGAACGCAAGGGAAGAGGAAAAGAACACACAACTTTATTTAAGTTTCACAAATATATTTCGCCCAGTCCTTCGTCCCTACAACGTGGTGGCCGTAGCTGCCCACACAGGGCTCGCCGTTACCCCTCTACTCTCACCCACGCACTCGTCGTCACGCTAGTCCCGAAGCTCTCGCTCCTAAACCCAGCCGTCTCTCTCTCTCTCTCTCTCTCTCTCTCTCTCTCTCTCTCTCTCTCTCTCACATACACGCGCACGCCTCGAAATTCTCGCCTCTGACGTCACGCGGTTTTACTCGTATACGCTCTCTCTCTCTCACAAACGTATATCGGCTCGGCGCGGCTCGCTCGAGTAGCTACGCGGCCGACGCTCTCTCTCTCTCTCTCTCTCTCTCTCTCTCTCTCTCTCTCTCTCTCTCTCTCTCTCTCGGCGACTCGCCGTCGGCCGTCGAATTCCACGAATTCTCACCGTGCACGTCAGCCAGCGAATTCCACGAATTCCCGGGACGTAGCTCGCGTCCGAGAAAACGCTGGCCTCGCTGGAGCCGATCGCCTCTTCTTTCTTGCATCGGGTAAGGTTGCCGTGCAAACAGCAAAACGCGGTTTGCGCGGCTGCGACGTTTGCAACGTCGTAATCCCCCTCATTGCGACGTTGGAAACGTCGCAGCCGCGTCGATACGAGGAATCTCAGACGATGCGGCCAAGCCCTGAATGCGTGGAAGAAACAAGCGAGTCGGCTTGTTGTTGTCGGCACCAGCCTGTCCTTAAGTTCGAGGAACGGGCTATCTAACCGTCAACGTCGGCGCGAGAATGAGCATCGTTGGTGCGAGAGGTGATCGGGCGCCAGCAAGAAGCGCGGGCCTGACGGGCCCGAGAACGAGCGCAAAATCCGCCCGTTCTCTTCCAACTGTCATCGGAGTACGTCGACGTGCGAGATAAGTGACGTGTTCTCCTTTACTCGTCGACACCAAGTCGACGATTAGAGGAGATTGGGAGAGTCTCCCGAGTGTGCGAGAGTGCGCGAGAGTGCGCGAGAGTGAGTGTGTTCTAGGTGCAGCGCGTTGGCATTAGGAAGTACTTCCTAGTGCATTTCCTAGTTCCAACGCTCGGACGAGCCATTCGCCCCTCGTTATTCACCGTGCTTTTTATAACAAGTGTATTTTTGTAAAATTTTGAAAACTTTGAAAATTTTGGATATTGTTTCAAAAGTTTTTAACGATTTAAAGCTTTAGTATTGAGATGGAAAAAAATAGATCGAGAGGAGCGAAAATGGTCGTTTTCGCCCCTAGGAGCTCCTCTCGATTTCCGATTCTCAAATTATTTTAGGCTCGTTCTACCTTATAGGGAGCGAAAGTGGATTAATTTATACATGTATTATGACCAGGGATCTTGCTCTACATTTTGTCCGACGCTCGGAAAACCTTATTTTCGGTCCACTTTATAGGCGCCGAAAATGATCTTTTTTATACACGTGTTATAAAAACTCTATATTAGGCTGTGAAATCGACAACGTAAAAAATAATTTAAAGCATGTTTTTATTTCTATGTGTATTCTTTATAAAAATAATCAATTTTTAATTTTATTTCATAGGATGGTTTAAATTATTCAATAGGGTTAAACTATTTCTTAATTGATACTGATAATCAAGAAGTCGATATAGTATAGTCGAGAATAGTATGTAGCAGCACCGACGACCTTAAGAAAATCAGTCAAAAAGCGACAAAAATGAAATTTGTGAAACAGGACAGTTACAATAGCAAGAAAATACGTCAAATGCTGACATAAGTATATTGTAAGAATTTGATTTCAATATTGATGGCATCATTAATGCTGAAATTATAAATATGTCAGAAGAGAAAGTGCTTGAAATATATAAAAATTTAACCAAATCATTAGATAATGAGTAAAGACAAGATACACTAGAATATCAAGAACAACAGCAGCAGCAACAACAACAACAACAATTACAGCTTCAACAACAGTAGCAACAACAACAGCCACGACAGTAGCAGCAACAACTACAACAACAACAACAACAACAAATTGATTTAACAAAGACGCAAAAAGAGAATAAAAGTGATCTTGGTCATAATAAATTCACGCAATCCCGGTCGATAATTAGTTAGTCAGTTATTGAAAAATTAATTGAAAAGATAGAAGAGCCGGTAAAAAGATTACAGCAGCAAAACAATAATATATTGAGTGAACTTATAAAAATGAACAAACATTTAGAATCATTCTTGCAATTATTAATCACACAACAGCCTCAGCAGCAGCAGAAAGGAAAGAAACGGAAATCAACTGAAAAAAAAAATTTGAGAAAAATCCTCAAATGTTCATCATGCCTTCAACCAAAATAAAGTAAACACTAATAAGAATTCAAAAATACGATAATATCTGTAATAAGTTGTATTTTTAGCATTTTTCACTATAGACATAGATATACTTTTTTTGTAAAATATTCTCACCTTTTCAATAACAATACCCTTAAAGTTATATATATATATATATATATATATATATATATATATAACTTTAAGGGTATTGTATATATATATATATATATATATATATATATATATATATCTTATAAACCATTAGAACCTTAATATTGGTGAAAGTAAGAGTTCGATCCAGACTACGACCACCAAAAAATTCATAGAGATACCTTTTTGTAGTGCAAAAGTTCCTGTATGGGTCCCTGAATGGCAGAGACCCTGTATCTTTGATTAAAAATGAAGTTATCCATAAATTTGTGCTAAAATGATTAAAATTCATATTTAAAGCCTGTGGCAAAGCTTATAAATTGCTTGAAGCATTCCTAAAAATTTCACAGAGGTAGCGACGATTAAAATATAGAAAATCACCGTAGGAGAAAATTGCTTAGTGATAAATTATTTAAATACATGTTTGCTTATAGAAATAAATTGCGTCACTTGGATCATCGCCAATAAAATCATAGAACTTGATTTTATTGTTACAAATATTCATACCGAAGTCAAGGAATCGTAAATATATTATGTCTCTTGCAAAAAAATATAACATAAATCATACACTCGATCATAATTTTTCAAAGTCAGTCGATAATTGAGTTAATTTTTGTATGTCTTTCTATCCATCTTTGATGTCTACTCCCCCGGACTATGGTGCGTCAAGACAGGTCCCACTTCACGGAGGAGGAGTGGGCGTTTGTTTTGGCGCGCCATAGTCCGGGGTATACTACTAACACTTGTTTAAATTATTAAATCAGTAAGTATTTAAAAGATTTGTCGATATAGTGTGCCTCAAATGCACGTTTACGCACGCTCTGCGTGCGTTCAAGCACATTTTCCGCTTCCTGTATCGAAAAATAACGTTCGATACATATGCGAAAAGTTGATTCTACACGAGTAGGAGGATTGTCCGCCAAACGAAGCAAGTTTGCGCACTTAATTGATTGTAGAATCACTATGATTTTCTCACCTGAAATTTTCATGTCCAACATTTTAAAATCAAAATATTGCTTAAAATTCTTCTCGCTTCGCTCGCGATTTACAAATCAATTGTGATGATATTTAATTATTTGACGTGTTATTAAATATACTGCTAAATATTAGATGTACACTCCATGGTATTCTAATTCTTGTGGAACATTTTTGAAAAGCTCCAATCAGATTGCTAGATTGATAAATTCTGACCAATCAAATGCATAAGAATTAATTATCGTCAAGTATAAATGAATATATTTAATATAGCCAACATTCTATAAAAGTAGTTATAGCTACAAGTACACAGGACCGACTTTAAAATTATAGAATATAATAGAAATAAATTTGAATATTAAAAAATGTTTTTAAACTTTTTGTAATTATTTGATGACAGTATTAATTATATTAACAAAATCTAACAATAAAATAAAATTAATTAAACATTTTTTTTATTTACACTAGGGGGGTACCACCACCCCCCTTACTCGCTTCGCTCGCCAACCCCTTACGTTCGTTACAAATTGGTGTGCTTATGGCCGCGGTGGCTTACAGCCTTGCATTGCTTCGCGATGTAAGGCACGCAAAACTCTTCGAGTTTTGCGTTTGAGGCACGACCGCTGACGCTCGCCATGCCCCCCGACGCTCGCGCTTCGCGCTTCGCACTCGCCTTACGCCCACTAACGCTCGCGCTTCGCGCTCGCTATGTCCATCGGCGCTCGCGCTCGCTATATATTTAACGTTTGTGTTTTACATTCGCACTGTTACCTATTTATTAAAAAAACAAATCAATAAAAGAAAATTTTTTTTTATAAAATAATTATCTTTTTATAGAACTTAAATTCAAAATTTTCATTTATATTAGATTCCATTCCGCTCCTAAACTCATGAATTTTGCACAAAGATAGATTTATTACCAAACAACAAATATGTCTCGGTTTTGCGCAATTTGAACAGAAAAAGGATTTCTCATATTATCATTTAAATAAAAAGTCGTACAACTGTTTGTTGGCTCTGTCGAAACGAGCTTGACTACTGCGCATACATTGTGCGCATCGATCTGGCGACCGGCTGCTGACATGTCCACGCAGCCGTCTGATGCCGTGTGTTTTGACGTTTCGAAACAGCCTCCCGGCCTCCGCTAACCGCAATGTGCTATTGGGGATGGACGCGTTACGCAAACTGAACATCCGCTTGATCATGACGAGTGGGCGAACTCATCCAATAATCCAACCCCGCCATGCAACAAATAATCGACGAGGCTGTCGAAGAAATATTACAGGAAGATGTGATTGAGCCATTCGACAGCGCTTGGAGCTCCAACATAGTTCTCGCAAAGAAGAAGGATAGAAAGAGGCGTTTCTGCATCAACTTCCTGGGCATCAACAAAATCAGCATCAAAGATGCACACCTGCTACCACAAGTTCACGCGACACTAAACAAACTCCGGGGAGCAAAGTACCTAACCACGATCGACCTGAAAAATAGATACTGGCAAATACCGCTGTCAGAGGAAAGCAACAAGTACGCCGCTTTTACCGTTCCCGGAAGAGGCTTAATGCAATTAAACGTTCTTCCATTCGGTTTACACTCGGCACCAGCAGCATTCATGCGGCTAATGAACGCAGTCATAAACCAGATTTAGAACCAAATATGCTCTGTTAGCTCGACGACATAGTCATTGTTACAAAGGACTTTGAACAGCACCTACAGCTGATTTGCGAAATCTTCCGCCGTTACGGGACGCCAAGCTGAAGCCGAATTGGGAGAAAAGCTACTTTTGCAGAAAACAGCTGAAATACCTAGGTCATGTCGTCAACGAGGAGGGGCTACACAAGGACCCAGAGAAAGTAAGGGCAATCACCGATCTGCAACCGCCAACGAACCTCAAGGAGTTACGTCGGTTTTCAGGATTAATATCCTGGTACAGGAGCTTTATTCCGCAAGTGTCAAAGAAAGCGGAAAAATCTTCCGCCGCCGCCTGCGACAACACGACCGGTCGTCACGCCCTCGCGGCCACCTCCACCACCACGCGACTCAACGGCCGGCCTCCCGCGTCGTTTGGTGCGGCTACCAGATGGGCATGACGTCGTTGTGCCAATCGACGTAAAAAAATACGTCGTGCGGTACAATGCCGTTAAGCGGTTACTCCGCCTGGTACCGACGACGGGAGAGGTCTCGTCACGCAGTTTTTTTTTCCAAGCGCGAAATTTTGCTTCGTGTAATTTCGCGCTCCGAAGGGAGGGGGAGATGTGACAAGACACGAGTCTCGCACATGTAAATACGTGTGTAGGCGGCCGCAATAGACGCGGCATGCGCAGCGCGCGCGCAACGAATGAAAGGCGAATCCACACGACGCGGATTGAGCGCGCGCGCGCAACATCCGCAGGGCGAGTCCGAATGACCACGGAGCGCGGCAGCCGGCGAGCGACTCAGCGACGACGTGCCAGGCGGCGCGAGCGGCGCACGCGGTGCGCCGTGAACGCACCTACACATCCGCGCCGCGCGCCTTTTAAGGCCGATCGCGTGGCGCAACGGGCAGTTCTACTCGAGCTCCACTCCGGGTAGTACCAAAGAAGCAATAGAAGCCTTAGAAGAAGAACTGTTACAAGAAGAACAATAAACGCTACAGAATAACCGACCCTGAAAGAAAGAATAGAAAACAAAAGAAGATAAGAAAATAGAAGACATGAAAAGAAGATCTACAGACGTGGTTCGGATCCCACTTTAAACTGTAGGTCCCTAAAATATAACCAAAAGCTGTTAAAAATGAAATGAATAAGACATAAAAAGCGATAAAGTTATATTTTGGAAAGAAAAATAAATGTCTTCCACTGGTATGCAATAGCCAGGTACAGTGGGTTAAGTGTTCACAATGGAACACTAAAGGCAATTCTTTTTTTTCCACTCCGGGTAGTATCTTGCGCACACGTTACTACAAGGAAAAGCGAGAGATAGACCTATGCCGACTAAATCGTCTCGTGAGGGCGCACGTGACGATTTGGTAGACGAACCGAAACCCGAAACTCCGAATTGCCATCGTGAGCACAACTCCACAAATGCGAGGGATAACCTCAAAACACCGTGACACTATCCCAGCCGTTACTATGCGCACAAAGAGCGGTCGAGATCGTTGTTACACGACACATTCGGATCGGCGTAGCCGTGCGCACACGACTCCACCGTGCCGAATGAATTCCTAACCTCAAAATCTGCCACCGACCCGTCATACCGCCACCGAACCGATACACCGCAGCCGCGAACACCAAATCAATCTTGTAACGAAATCGCGTATATGTTCCTGTAAATTGTTAACCGCGTTAGTTTAAACAATTCTACTTGTAAAGGAGAAGTATTTTTAACAAGACGCATAATTGATTTCTGTTTCTGCCGGGATTTAACAACTGATTCCAAATGCTAATGTTTAACTAAGACATATATTTTGTTATTGTTGAAAATATAAAAACAGGCTCTTTTTTGCTCCTTTCCCCTATCCTGATCCTGGAACCGGCTGACTATCCAGTCTCTTGGGGAAAGTTAAACCGTTACAATGTGATAGTGTGATCTGTTTTTAGAGTTGAATCAGTGTTGTAATTGTGATGTCTCCTACTGGTGGCTATGTGGCATTGGTATCAGAGGACAGTGATGATTTACTAATTATTGCTGCCAATTGGACCATGCATGCTCTATCCTGGAGCTGATTCGCACTGTCTGGGAAGTGTAGCACCTGGCGTTACTGGCTATTTCAAGGACATCAAGATATAAAGATGACCATGGAGCTAGATTTACTCTCCCTGTAGTGATGCTTGTAGGCGTCTTTGGGTATTTCAATGTTATCTGGGCATGCTGCTTGGTGTTCCTGGCTGATCTAACCACCCGGAGACAATCCTCGAGCTATATTTGAATTTCTTGGCTGTCCTGGTTGGCGTTGCTGGTAGCTTGAACCACGTCTAGATGATCTTGGAGTTGGATTCATGCTTGCTGGGATTATTGATTGATGTTATTGGATACTTTAACTACTTTAATATGGCTCTCCAGGTATATACTATCGGACATGGTAATATTCAAAATATTACAATGACTTGTACTGTATGTTTGATTCATAAAATATCTTTAATAAGTTTTAATTTGAAATGCAATGTGTATGTTATCAGTTTTTTAAATAGATAATTTTTCTTGCTTACGGGTACTTTAACAGTGATTATTAATATATTGCTAGTTTTCTGTTTGTAGATATAAACTATGTGACTGAAAAACATTTTTTGACGTTGTTATTCTAAAAGATCAGTGGACTCAATCTATCAATAATTATTTGTGAGAAGACTTTATAATATATTTTCCTGCGTGTCTAGGTGTACGAGCAATGTTGCATTCATTGGCAACGCAGTCTACTGCATGCACCAGAGTATAACTGAAGATATTATTGACGTTGGTATCTGAAGCATCGCAATCTTGGAGTTGGAAAAAAGCTTCATTAAGACTCTGGCTGGAGGGGAGCAGTATAATTAAGGGCACTGGTCTTATGCCTGATCATCGATAACACTGGATCTTCGTTAGTGTGTAACTTTCAGGTACAATATGTTCTATATAATTTATATACATTTCATGCGATTGATATAATTTTTATTTTTGCAGATGCAGTGTTTCTAAGATGTGGGTTATACGTATGTACAGCCATGCATTTAGTGCATAAATGGTTTCACTTAGAATATTATTTACATTGCAGAAGTTATTTTTTTATTTTAATTTTATCCTTTTTTTAGGTGAAAAAATTGAACATAATCGCAAGCAGTTGCAGCAAGGGATAATATTTTCAAGAGGATTCCATGGAAAAAAATAGAAGATTTTTATTAATTAGTTCAGCTAAGATTTGATTTAGTAGTAGGGCATAATTTATAAAATTGATTGTTTAGAGTATAGCCTTAGTTTAGAGGGGCGTGTCAGGCTTCTCAGAGCCTTTCTTTAATTTGAGTTATTTTCATTATTATTAAGTTTAGGTTTTCTAGTTCAGTACAATATACTCAAATTTTGAAAGTAAATTGTGCTGATTCAATTTAAAAAATATCAGTTATCTGATGTCAAATTTCATGCGCTTATTGCGAGTTTATACAATTACGTTTATGTTGTCTTATTTATATACATGTACGGCATAATGTTCAGTATTTACCTATAAGCTTATAATGATAAGAAGATATCCCTACAAAACTTGGGGCCTGTGGGCGCGTCGCATCTAGATCGTTATTAAACTATTTCTATCAAAAATCGTTTTTGAGGCTTTGTTTTGCACCAAAGCATTTACAAAATATATTTGCCTTGTTAATAAAACGTAAAGCTGCAAAGGTTTATGGCCAATAATTGGATTTTTAGCTGTTAAAAAACGATTTTGGGCTGTTTACTCGAGTTATAAGCATTTTCATGATTTGATGCCAACTGGAAAAAGTTGTATTTTTAAAAAATCTACAACTTTTCTATTAAAATTTTTTGTAGAATGCTTAGAATTCGAGTTAAAGCCAAAAAAAACGTTTTTAGCGATTTTTGGAGGTGACGGCATTCTACGAATTTGTGCAGGATCAAGCCCAAAATAAATTTGGCACCTTACTATTATGAGAGGAGTTTGCACACAAATTTTTAGCCTGATTGATTAAAGTCTTAAAGAGATAATCGTGTAACACCAAAATTTTTATTCAAAAAACACGCCAAAATAGAAAAAATTGTGCCCGCTTTTTAAAAATACGTAGACAATCGAGATTAAAAAAAAATTAGTTTTTTAGGTTTGTGCAAGAGGAGACTCCTTCCAAAATTTCAGCCCGATGGGTCGAAAATTGCGTGAGAGATCGCATCTCTCACATTTTTCGATGACAAAACTATAAGGCACTTCCGTGTCACGGTCGTGCCTAAAAAGAAAAACAAGCTATGCTATAAAACTTTTAATTTTTATTTGGCTTACTTTAATAACAAAAAAACATTACAATTTTCATGCCATGCAAATGAATTCATGTTACAAGAAAGTCTTAACAAAAGAAATTCTTGTATTTTTCCCAAACAGTTCGTGCTAATGGTAATTTTTTAAAACCAAGCAAAAAACAAACCCAATTGCTCTAGTAACATAATTGTACATGCCTTATCAGATATATGAAAAATGTCTTCATCATTTCGAATAATCCCATGGCTATTGCTGTTTCAGTAAAAGTTAAATACGTTTTATTTTCAAAGTTCTTTAAATCATCAAATGAGGTTTCCCCTTTAACTCTGTATAATATTAATTTCAAGTAAAATAACTCTTGTTCGTTAGGAATCACACAGATTAATCTTCCTAGAGTATTTGAATAGTTTTTACGTCTAATCCACTTCTTTTTCGTAAAAACATAATGTTCTGATATATCACAATACCAACTATTTCTGGCATAATCATCAATTTTATTTAGTTTAAACCATGCTGTTAATATTGTCTTGTGAATGAGAGAATCTATATCAATGTTGTGTTCATCAAAAATTATTTTTTGTTGATTCTGTAATAGCTAATTTAACTACACTATGAGAACAAACATAAATTGGTAATTCTTGAATACACCATGCAGCTTCCATTGGCTCTACGTATCTACAATCCAAGTATTCTGTTACTACATCGTATATTGCTTTATTTTCATCATTTTTACTTACTTTAATAAAAGCAAAATCATGTCTTTTGGGTAAATATTTGTATAAATATTTGATTCTCATAATAGATGCACAATATTTAACATTAATGTGGCAGTTATATTTTCTAACAAGAGTTGGATTATAGGGAACAACCATTCTATTATCAACCTTTACCATAAAGCCTTTTGTTGTAGACATAGTTATTATTTTCATTATTACGACGACGATATCTAGGAAAACGACTCTTTTCAAAGTGCGTTGCATCATAAAAGTTGCTTTTGGAAATTTTTTTAAACAAGTTTTTTTAACTACATCATAAAATAGTGTTTTTTTTTTTTAATCAGCTGGTCCATGTAACATATATTTAAATACTAATTCTTGTAATTCCACATCATTCTCATCAGGAATTTCAGCTGAAATATGTTTATCAATCTTATCAGGATTCGTTAATTTTGACTTATGATCCAATACTAAGAATAAATGTGCGTGCGAAAGATCTCTTCTTTAAAATTCAATAACGTATACATAAGCAATAATTTTTCCAAAAATATTCCCACTAAGAATATCAGCTAGGATTGCTCGAAATTCACTATAAAATAATCTAACAGTAACTGTTGCAATATCATTGCATGAAGTTTCTGGCGGAAATTTTTTTAATACGATGTTTTCAACTCAGGCCATTTTGGATTAGTTGTTATCCTAACAAATATATCCGGTGGGCTGCCTATTTTCAGCATTATAGCCATTGAATCAAGAAAACTTTGACTATCCCCGACACGAGCTACATTTATATTTATAGCCTTCGCGAATATCGCCCGTTTTTATTATAGTCAGTCCTCGATTTCAGAATTGTACGAAGAATCCAAGCCTGTATATATATTCAAAAGTTATTGTTTTGTCTCTCTTTCGAAACACGCGCGTATTATACCGACGCATTTTTTCGCACGGAGATTATCGAAACGGGCGCGGCGACTTTCGCCAATTCGGCCTTTTTTACGAGTCTGGATATGGACGCCTGTCTTTTATCACTTCTGATGCATGGTTCTCGTTCTTTTCGACGCGGGCGTAATACTTACGTAAATTTTTTTTTATCATCCGCACGACCGATTTTTTATTTTCTTCCTCGACGAGAATTCCCCAACACGCGCGTGAGCCGATGTGTCAGAAAAAAGGATAACATTCTACACGTAATTTTTTTCTGATTATATTTAAAAAAATTCAGTCTAAAATGTTCTATATGATGTATGCTTGAATAATATACTTTCGAGTTAATCTTCCAAAATATAAAATAAAACTAAATTTTGATATAGGCCTATAAGCTAATCGATATGAATAATATTGCGAAGGAAATACATTTTTATCATTGTTATTATTTAGTTTAAACATTGGATTCCATCTTATATCTCCGTAAGGAAACATTATAGGAAAAATCATAGGACCTATGTGAAAAGATAATTTATTCAATATAGAAGTTCGACCTATTTCTTTTCGGGGGGTTTTCGGATTAACACAAAGATCATAATAATTAGGTTGATACAGGTGTAGGGGAGGGTAAAGGGTTAAACACACTCGGACGCGCGCACTTAACTTTCGAAGCAGCTAGGGAAAATTAGGGGGGAAAATTAGGGGGGAAAATTAGGGGGGGAAATTAGGGCGGAAAATTAGGGGGGGGGGAATTTCTGAACCGGCAGTGGCGGCGGCGAAACATTTTTTATAATAAAGAGTGATTAAACAGCTAGATTTATTCTGTACTAAAAAACAAACAATGCGATTTATTCTTTTAAAATGATTTCGCACTTTAATCTTTCATAAAGAATAAATGTTTACTCTGCCATTTTAAAAGAATAAATGTCGTAGTTTAATCTTTTGCGAAGAATAAAGATTCAGCCAACAATTTTAAAAGAATAAATCACACCCAGTGTAAAAAAATTGCTCTTGCGTCGATCTCCCATATGTCTCGCGAACTAAGTCTCCCGTCAATCTCGCAATTATCCAGAGTAGATTTATACATTGTTATATTTCGCATAGAACGCAAGACAAATTGCAAGAAATTTAACGGGACAAAATTTTCTCTTCAAGAAGTATCGCATGAAAACCAAGCCGAACTGCAAGTTCATCGCTGGACATATCAAATACTTAAAAGAAAAAGCCTGCAAGAGTAACAGCGAAACTTTTAGCTAACCAATATCTGGCAAAAGTGAGTATATCAGCTAGAGAAAAGCCTCTTTTTTCAACGGATCTTTCAGCTGATGGCCCGAGCCGTACGCGTGCGCAGGCTGTTTCGAGGATTTTGTCGTGGTGATGACTCGGATTATTTTTCTATAATACAAAGCTGACTATACTCCTGAAACAGTACATATTCGTATGAATAATGACTATTCACATGGACGTGTTATTTTAATCGATCAAAAAGAAACGCGCAGCGCTCGTTACGCAATGACAAATGCCCGAGATTCTTCCTCTGCCCTTATTAAAGACAGCAATATAACAATTCGGCCATATAGCAGAGCAATCGAGATTCCATGCCGCACAGCGCGTTAAATAAGAAAAATGATGTAATCAAATTTGCTATGACTTCAGCAAAAATTACTATAAACTCTAGTAATGGCGGGATATACTTGCATTCTGAAGATTTTTACTATGTTCGTAGTAATTTTCATGATGAACGTAGTAAAAATTCTTACAAATTTGTGATAAAAATTACTATAGTACATAGTATAGATTTGGCTTCAGTGAAATTTAACATGTAACATAGTAAAAATTGATATCTATGATAGTATATATGAATTCGTAATAATGTTCGTAGTAATTTTCATGATGAACGTAGTAAAAATTCTTACAAATTTGTGATAAAAATTACTATAGTACAAAGTATAGATTTGGCTTCAGTTAAATTTAACATGTAACATAGTAAAAATTGTTATCTATGACAGTATATAGAAATTCTTTTCCGCGTGTAAGATTTTGAGGTTGTATGTCTTTTTAAACTTAATTTATGGTAATCGAAGTTTAAAATTATTTTACGTGTATATAATATTAACAAACCATTATTTATTTTTTGCTGCTATTATTTATTGATTCTTGTTTTATTATTATTATCGTTAACCTATAAGTGTTGGGTGATTAATATATCAAATCTGAAATTTGGTACATAACAGGTCTTTTTAGGTAAGTGGTCAGCGCACTCAACTGCCATCCCGGTGTTCCAGGTTCGATTCCCGTTGCCACCGAAAAAAAAAATGAATTCCTTTATTATATAATTTATTCTAATAAACAATACGTGACTTAAATAAATTCTTAAGCAATAAAAATAATAAGCGTTAAAGTGGGTAAAAATTAAATTTTTCAAAATATTTCATGAGCCTCAAAAATACTATGTTACATAGTAAAATTTATTATAATGCAAGTATGTCCCGCCGTTACTATATTATTGTAGTAAGTTTCCCTGAACTTATAATAACTTTTATTAGATTATTTTTCTCAGTGTAACATTCTCACAGTGTACAAGCAACTCAGTTACCGAGCGGATTTCAGCTTTTCCTGCAGCACGCATATAGGTTTACGCACAGCGACCGCGAGATATATAGATCGGAGAAAGGCACTATGTGCGTCGCGTCAGGCTCAACGGACACACACAATGCGAGCTATGCGGCTCCTCTCTTGCTTCCTATGCTGAACCTATGCCGATGCGAGGGATTTCGCTTAATTTTTTCGCGCCTGCTGCGCGCTGTTTTCCCATGTCTCCCCCGCGCAGCTCCTCTTCCTTTCGTATTTTCTCATGCTCGCGATACTTAAACACATTCGTCGCCGTAATGCACTTAGCCTCGGGTCGAGTTGTCCAGCTATGAGCGTTACACGCAAGATTGCGCGGCGAACCGTGCGACCATCGTAGGGACCCATCGACGACTTGCACCCAGCGCCCCCTCGGCAAAAACTGGAGCAGCCGAGTAGAACGGTGTTGCTGTGTTCTATATACTATACTTATGTCTGCAGGTCCTCCTCTGATTGCTGCACGTGCTTCTTTCTTTTCGTCGAGGCTTCGTCTGTCTTTCCTTTTTTTGGCTATGCGTGGATTGACGATTATTTTGTACGTTAAGTATGGCTGATTGTGTACTTTTTCTGGCCTCAGATGAGATTTCTTTCGTTGCATCTGACATTGCGACTTCGAGAGTTGTTCTTCTAGATAGATTAGAAACTAATAGATAAAATATTTTTTGTAACACACGAACGGTTTTCACATTTTTCCGACCTATATACACTACATTGCGTGTGTGTATGTGCCGCATCTAAAAGAACGGAAAAATCGATTTTTGTGTAACAAAAAATATGATGCGTGACAAGGACATAAAGTGGATTTTTTTAGACGGAATGTGGAGTTTGCAGTATATGAGTGAAGATGAGGGCGTTTACGAGCAGCAGACTACAGCAGCAATACGAAGTAAACCATTACATAAAATATTTTGATTGTCGTTTAATTTGAATCTTTATTTATTGAAGCTTGTTAAGCCAAATATATTACAATTCTAGTGCCACAATAACAATGATAATGGCAGTAACAGCGATAACCATCATAGTCATTTATTTGATATTCATAAGCATTCTTAAAGAAGCACGAAGACGATCATTCAATGATTTGCCACGTATCGCAACCTGCATACGCTGTTATAAAAAAATTAAAAAATCCATATTGTTAATCCACTTTCTTTTTTTTTTAATACAGCAAATAGAATTGATCATTGAAAGAAATGCTTAAAAGCTTGATTTCCGAAAATACTTATCGAATATAAACAAGAAATATATGGTACATTACGATACGTGTGACTTAAATGGTTCTTGCGTAGCGAGGGCGCTAAGCGCTGTGTAAAAAAGAACCATTTAAGTCAAGAGTATTGTATAAAATTTTATAGCAGAGATTGCTAAAATCGGCAAGTTCGCCTATTCGTGACTAAAGTATTCCTTATTCGCACCGTGAGATTAGCGCACGAGCGTAGCGAGTGTGATAAACACGGTGCATAAAAGGACTACTTTAGTCACAGATAGGCGCGACTTAACATCGGATTTTAGCCACACTGTGCGATAAATTAGCTTTTGTTGCATCTAAATCTGTTAAATAGAGTATGAAATCGAAGCGTCACGCATCTGATGTGCGTGTACAACATTTTTCTTGTACTTTTAAACATTTTCAAAACCGTGATTCACTATAAATTCGTGTACTTACATTGATTGATCGGCGTAATAGCAGCGAGGAAAAGTACGTTATTTATATTATTAACTGAAATACGATCGCTATATTTACGAAATACAACAAAGGATTTGCCATACAGATCATCCGTTTCTTAATCTTTATATGCCTTTTTAAAATTTACACGCACGCAAAGACAATGCTTGTACTGATGCATTTGTAAAAACAAAATACAACGATTCTTTTATTTATCACTTTTTTCAACTTTCTTCTTTGTAGTCTGTGCAAATCTTTTGATTGTTATATTGCTAATTGTATTTAAGCGGAACAGTTTAAAATAACAGCCTTTTCTTATGTCAATACTACGAGTTTAAAAAATAATCAAAAGAACTGGATTTCTTTCTCTAACTCATCCTACACTTTCTCCGCGACATAAGTACTTATGACCTCTATACAAAATAATTCCCCAACTTATGAGCGCGGCAAATCCACTATTCATAGACGATGCCCATGTCCACAAAAAATCGCGCGCTTTTCCCAACGATTTTCCCGTCACATCCATCAGACAGACCCGCACACTTACTCCTATCAAGACTCTTTACACACACAAGCACACATTTCACATCCGAGTCCGCTTGTTCGCCTTTCTCTCTTATTCTCGATCTTTATGGAGGATCTATATCGACGTATACAACCACAGAGCGAGGCGGTACACACTCGCACGAGGAGAGAGAAGATTGAAGTCCGGGTAGAGACGAGTAGAGGATAGAGAAGGACCAAAAACCTTTAAATATCCCGACTCTTTTTTGGCGCAACAGCTGTTGCACCTCCACCTGAGGGCGCCGGCCGGTGTATCCGGACTCCTGGAAGCCGCCTCTGGAATCCGATGCTTAACGTTTTCCCAGCTTTATCTCGAGCCTGCAGTCTGTGCGTT
This sequence comes from Nasonia vitripennis, assembly GCF_009193385.2. Classification (NCBI taxonomy): domain Eukaryota; kingdom Metazoa; phylum Arthropoda; class Insecta; order Hymenoptera; family Pteromalidae; genus Nasonia; species Nasonia vitripennis. Next base: position 100,274 of record NW_022279591.1, read on the forward strand.
GATTCTCCTATGCATTATACGCATGATGCAGGGAGGAGGTATTTAAATGGTTTGGAAAAGAAGCCTATTATGGGCATTTAAAGCTCGACGAGCTTTTATCGACCTTGACGCGATTTCATAACTCGGATGACAGGCTTTGTGATCAGATGCATATGGTATACAGAAGTCGTAGAGCAATAAATAGACATCTCCCAACTCGCTGTAATTAACTCCAAATACCACCATCAATAACGGACGCATCCATTTGTATCTCGATGCGAAAACTCTGGACAGCGTTCATCAGCTGTTTTGACAAAAAATATCTGCTGAAACACGCTCCTTCCGAGAATTTTAAACACACGGCGTCTGGCAAAAGCCAACTCTCTCGCTCTCCTCTCTATAATTCGTATACGTGCGTGTGGTGGTGTACGCACAGGTTTTTGAGAACTTTTAACTACTAGATTCATGCGCATTAAACCAAATCCCAATAATTATGAGGATATTTACGAAGGTTCGATACATCAAGATTTATTTGATAACGGTTTTTTGTCTAATACAAATAAGATCTCATTAACATGGAATACAGATAGTGTGCCATTTTTTAAATCGTCAAAATTAAGCATCTGGCCATTTTATTTTGTTATAAACGAATTGCCATATGTTCAAAGATCCAACGAGAAAACATGATTCTCGCTGGTCTATGGTTCGGCCCGACTAAACCTGAGTCTAATATTTTTATGAGTGTATTTACTGAAAGTTTAAGAAGCCTATATAAAGAATATTTATTTTGTCTTAATAATTGCGGCGAGATGTTAAAAGTAAGGGGCATTGTAATGTGTGGTACATGTGACTTGTGGGCAAAAGCACCATTTTTAAACATGAAATTGTTTAACGGAGATTATGGTAGCCAGTTCTGCAATGGGCGAAAGAATCGAACATACTCACGAATATCCGTACAATAATAATTTACAGTTGTGTACTTCTTACGAATGCATTGAATACAGCAAGCAAGCCTTTGAAAAGTCCGAAGCTGTTTTTGGCGTAGAAGGACCGACCAAGCTACCGAAATTTGTTTATAAATATATTGAAACCACAGCAATTGATATTATGCATTGCACGTACGTAGGTTTGACTAAAAAGCTCGGCTGGTTTTGGTTCGATTCCAAAAATTACAATCACGATTTTTCTATGACTAAATTTTTTATCGATCATTAATAAACGCCTTTAAGCGATCAATCCCCCGTATTCTGTTGCGCGATTACCTCGATCAGTTGCAGATTTTGCTTACTGGAAAGCTTCTGAGTTAAAGCTTTTTCTTTTATCATATAGCATTTCAGTACTACACGATCTTATGAATCAAAAGTATTCAAATCATCACAAATTATTAGTTTTGGGTGTCTACTTGTTAAACCAAACAAGTAGATCATTCTTTACCAAAAAATCGAATCAAGCGATTTCATCTTTATTAAAGAATAAAATGTATGCCTATAATTAAACGAATAGATCGTTGTTGTTATTATTAACAAAAATAATAATCATACATAAACATTAATTGTTAAATGATATTATTTATTAATCATTTAAATGTCCTGATGCGATTGTATTTCACTGACAAGGGTCTCATAAAAAAACCGTTGTCTTCACTTATTAATAGTTATTGTCTGTTTTATTCATTATTTTCAAAATCGTAAAATTTTATACCTGAAAAATACTGCAGCCGACTACAGAAAACTCTAACAAACCAAAAAACCGCTGCCAATTCATTGGCATGTAGCTTTCCCCCCCCCCCCCCCCCCCACACACACACACACACTCACACACCCGCGCGGGGATGCCGATACCCCGTATATGGCGCGTCTCCTGTGTGGCTGAAAGGGGAATGCTCATCGGCTCTTCGAGGTCTCCTCAACCGGTCGAAGGATAGAGCAGAAATGAAATATGCTCCGCGGACCAAACAGGCTAGGGGAAGAAACCTCGAAGATAAATCAAACGTGGATAGTGAGCTAATAACATTACTACCCCAAGCGGGTCAAGCCACAGTGCCTAGTCCCGCCGTCGATTCCGATCGGGTAAAAGCCCCGGTGGTCGACGCTGGCTCCATGAAGTTTGGGGGGGGGGGGGACTCACTTAGAAGCCGCAGAGGTTTGTCACCTGACCCCTGCTGCATGTAGAGACGCAAGTGATATGGAAATGGAGGTTGATACAAACCGGGATAAGAGAGCTGTTTGCATAACGCAAAGGAATGCGCACTTGAATCCCTTGGCAGCAGAATCGATGAATTGATTGACTATGTCAGGGACAGGCACAATCTGCACAAACAAATTAAAGATCTTGCCTGAATCATAAGAGCAAGCTCACCCAGACAACCCCGAATCTTAGATCTCGAAAGGCAGGTACAGCAAAGGAAGCCCTAACTACTCCACAGGATAGAAATGGAGGAAATAAAGAAGAGGATAATCAACCTAAAAAGGCATCGCGACAGGAAGTCGTTACAAGAAAGTCAAAGAAAAAAGGAGGACAAGGCAAGCAAATAGGATAAAAGTGTCCCTGGCGTTACAAAGCAGAATAGGACCAGCAAGGATGGACCAAAGCATGCAAGACCTCCCAGACCGGATGCTTTGTTAATCAAGAAGAAAAAAGCTATGCAGCTGCAGAAGAAAAAAGCTATGCAGACATTTTGTCAATTATGAAAGCGGCTCCGGCACTCAACACACTGGGGAATAGCGTAAATAAAATGAGCAGAGCAGTTGCAGGAGATTTTCTGAAAGAGCTTAAACGTACAAGAGAAGTCAAAACCTGGGACTTCCAGGGAGCAGTTAAAGCGGTTCTATTAGAAGGCGCCACAATAAAAGCATTTCAAGAAGAAGAAACCATTAAAGTAACAGATCTGGACATGGTTACCTCAAAAGAGGAGGTACTAGAAGCACTACAGAAGAAAATTGGCAAAGAGAACATCATAAATGTCTCTACGATAAGATCTCTGCGAAAGACGTATAGTGACACACAGATTACAGTGATACATGTACCAGCTCAGATAGCGGCTAAGATCAGTAAGCTACGGAAGATCAGAATAGGATGGGTCAATTGTAGGATCGGGGTGGCTAACCGTAAAAACGAGCCGCTTAGGTGTCATAAATGTCTAGGTTTTGGCCATATCGGTAGAAACTGCACAGTCTCTGAAGATAGAAGTAAGCTTTGCTTTTAATGTGGAAAATATGGGCACAAAGCAAAGGGGTGTGAGAACCGACCTAACTGTGTACTGTGCAAAACAGGCACTGGTGGAAAGAGTGACCACGCAGCTGGTAGCTATGCATGTCCAGTTTACCGAGCTGCAGTAGAAGCCACTGACAGACGAAGAAAATGAAAAAAGTGCAGTTGAATATAAATCACTGCGCGACTGCACAGAACCTACTGAGCCAGTATGTCCGTGAGGCAGAAATCAACATAGCCATCGTCTGTAAACATTACAGAGACCTGGGACAAACCATCGTTGGATATAGACAGTACTAATAAAGCGGCGATAAGGACATGCAGATGAGCCGCTTTCCGGGAAAAAATGACGAGACGTTATGAAGGATTCATACGCGCTAAGTCACAGGCGTACACATTTACAGCTGCTATGCTTATCCTAACATGTCGATAGAACAATTTAGACAACTGTTGGACCGGCTAGTACAGGACGCTGTAGGAAGAAAACCGGTACTGATAGCAGGCAATTTCAACGCCTAGGCAGTAGAGTGGGGCAGCCAAAGAACGAAAGAAAAAGGACGATCGCTATTGGAAGAATTCGCCTTCCTTGACTTGGTCTTAGTTAACCAGGGATGTTCTTATACATTTCAAAGACGAGACGCAGGGTCTATCATAGATCTCACGCTTGTCAGCAGCTGCCTGATTGACTTAGTTAGATCGTGGACGGTGAACGATCATTACATAAATAGTGACCACCAGAGATCCAACGGGAGGGCAACGACAAAAATAGTCGGTTGGAAAACGAAGGATTATGATAAGGAGACATTCCTGCTGGCTCTAGAAGAAATACAGCTGTTTTGATCTGCGAATGATAAGGTCGAGCGGTAATAGGAAATATTACCCGAGCCTGCGACGCAAGAATGCCAAGGAGGGCTCCCAACAATAGACGACCGCCAGTATACTAGTGGGATAAAGAAATTGACGAGGCCCGCAGCAAATGTCCTTGAACCAGAAGACCGGAACAGCATGATCGAAAAAAATACTACAAAACTAATCGTGGTAGAAAAATAGTAGACGCCCTAAATAAAAAAATTAAAGATACTAAACGGATACTCAAGAAAAAAATCCGAGAAAATAAACGACGGTGCCTTAAAGAGTTACAGGACGAGGTTGAGCTGGACCCCTGGAGGTGGCCGTACCAAGTAGTAATGAAGAAGATAAAGAGAGGTTATATCCCTCCTTCTAAGAGCCCGGAATTTCTGGACCGTATTGTGACCACACTGTTTCCCCTTCAACTGGAAGTAACAGCTATCCCTGAAGCAGAGGCAAATGACGAAATCATTCCAACAATCACCACTTAGTAATTACTGGCTGCATGAAAAAGATTTGGGAACTAAAAGGCTCCAGGCCTAGATAGCATACCCAATATTAGACTGAAACAAACTATACAGGCACGCCCCGATGTCTTTGTGGACTTGTACAATTCATGTTTTGAAAAAGGGACGCTCGCTAAAAACTGGAAGAAGCAACGCTTGGTGTTACTACCAAAAGGAGATAAGCCACCTGGAAAAGCTGCTTTATACAGACCACTCTGCACGCTGGACACCCCGGGCAAGATTTTAGAGCGCATAATCGGCGATAGAATAGACCAAGTCATTGACAAACCAGGCAAACTAGCGGAATATCAATACGGCTTCAGGAAAAAACGCTCAACTCTTGACGCAGTAAACTTATTAGTCGACACCGCTAGAACTGCAATAGAAGGAAAAAGATGTAAAGGAGGATCCAAGAAGTACTGTGCTATTATTACACTGGATGTTGAAAATACACAAGGCACTACGGAAAAAAGAGATACCCGCATATATAAGAAGGATTATGTCTGACTACCTGAAAGACAGAACCCTTTTGTATGACACAGAAAGCGGCACAAAAACCTATCAAGTAACCGGAGGGGTCCACAAGGGTCAGTGCTTAGCCCATTATTGTGGAACATCATGTACGATGGGGTACTTAGGCTAGAGCTACCCGAAGGGGCAACGAAGGAGCAACGGTTGTAGGGTTTGCAGATATCATTGCAGTAGTCGTTGTAGCAAAGCAAAAGGAAAAGGTGAAGGAAATCGCTAACGAGGCAGTAGCTATAATCCGCGATTGGCTGCAGCAGACTGGACTTGAGCTTGCTAGCCATTAAACGGAGGCTATTCTTATATCTAGTAGGAAGAAAATAGAGACAATAACGCTGTCAGTAGACGGACACGAAATAGACTCTCAGCCGACCATTAAGTACCTTGGAATTACCATGGACGCCAGACTAGCGTTTAAGCATCGTCTCGAGAGAGTGAGCAATGAAGCAGCAAAAGTCAGTGCTGCACTATCGCGACTAATGCCAAACGCAGGTGGGCCAACGCAGAGTCGAAGGTTTTACTCCTAGCCAGTGTAACTACATCAATTATGTTATACGGTGCCCCAATATGGGCGGACGCTATGTTGGTGAAGTCCTTTGCACAAAGGCTGTCAACAGTTTATAGAAGAAGTGCATTGCGGGTCGATTCTGCCTACCGAACAGTATCAGAAGATGCAGTGTGCATTATTTCAAGTATGCCGCCCATTGACCTTCTAGCAACAGAACAAAAGAATATATACGAAAAAAGCCAACGTGGTGAATATACTAAGAGGAAGTTTGGAAATCCGCATAGGAACAAACCCTAGCTGAGTGGCAAATACGATGGGACTCCAGTGGAAAGGGGCGATGGACGCACCGCCTCATACCACGTATTGTTGGCTGGACCAATAGATGACACGAGGAAATGAATTACTACCTTTTTGAGGTAACGCAGTTTTTGAGCGAACATGCGTGCTTTCGAGCCTACTTACACTGCTTCAAAATAGAGGATAATCCAAATTGCCCAGTATTTTTATAAGCAATATTTACAAATTAATTGTGATGATATTTAAGGGGATGTCTTAAAAAACACTGTTTTTCTATGACATAAAACTTTTTGAATAAAGTTTGCTAATGAAAAACCGAGTCTGTAGCGCCGTAGTGTTAAGGTAGTTCACTTGGCCCAGTGGTGCTCAATTCGAGGTGAATTGAAAAATTAATTTTTTTAAATATTATGCAGTGTTATCAAGTGTGAAAACTAGAATTTTTAGTTTTGTATATCAAAATATTGATAGAAAGTGTTTAGAGCATCAAATGTCCTCAAAACTTAGAAAAGTAAAAACACTGTGCGCATATATAGATATACTGATAGCATAGAATTGAAACTTTCGATTACTGTAACTTTTCAAAAAGCACCACTTGCCCTATCAAATTCTTATTTCCTTGATTTGTATTATGATTTTACATCATGACCTAGTTTTTCAAAAAGATGTAAGATTTATTTTCTTCGTAATTAAACAAAATGCATACTTAATTTAGACTAAGCCTATGCTCCCCATGTTAAAATACACAACTTTAAGACCCGATATTTTAAAAAATAATATTGCTCGGGGGGGGGGGATTTTTACCACGTTATATAGGGCACTTAATAGGATATATTCACAAAATTGCAGCAATCTGTAAGAATATCAATTTTTTGAATGAACTACCCTAAGTTTAATGGGCCGACATCCCCTTAATTATTTGACGTGTCATTATTTAATATACTGTTAAATATTAGATGTACACTCGATGGTAGTTAATTCTTGTAGAATGTTTTTGAAATGCTCCAATAAGATTGCCAGATTGACAAATTTTAACCAAACAAAATCACGACTTTGGAAACGTTTCATAAAAATTAATTACCGTCGAGTATGAATGAATATATTCAATACAGGCAACATTCTATAAAAGTAGTTATAGCTACTAGTACACAGAACCGGCTTAAAAATTATAGAAAAGAATAGAAATAAATTTTGAAGATAAAAAATGTTTTTAAACTCTTTGTAATTATTTGATGAGAGTATTAATTATATTAAAGAAATCTAACAATAAAATAATATTAGTTAAGCATTTTTTTTATTTACATTTAAAAAACAATGTTAATCGTGAGATTATAACAATCATAACATTTATATTCTGTACTAAAATGTAATACATAATACGATATTTACTTTTATATTTAATGATAATGATATCTTCAATCCCTAACGAAAAAGAAAAATGAAAACAATTGAAAAAAAAAACGTTATGAACTGCAGATGATAGCAGAAACATGTTGGAATTGAGAAACAGATAACAGTAATCTTTTGTTGTCTTCAGATTTATTTAGTTTGCTAGATACTGCAGTTGGATTTTTTTCAGGTGTAAAATTTTACAATTTAAAAAATAAATAAAAAAATGAATGCAACAAACAATAACTATTGATAAGTGAAGACAACAGTTTTTTCATAGTTCAAAGCAGTTTTCTTTATTTTATAATTGCTGACTGCTACGTTTACTAGTTTGTTCCCAATCAAAACAGCTATCTTCGGATTTCGACACATTTTTCTTAACTTTTTTAAAAACACGCCTTCATGCACATAAAAAAGAAAATAGACTTTTAAAAAAGTAAAAGGTTAGGCGAGTTGAATATATTCCGCAACGAAATAACAGATAAAAAATAACTGAGATAAATCAACCAAAGTAAAGTTTATTATATTTAATCATAATGAAGCAACACACTCTCTGTCAAAGTTGCGATTAAGTTGGAAAAATAAGAAAATGGCGGCGATTTACGCATCAAAAACACTTAATCAAAAAATTATAAAAATTTATCAAAAAAGTCACAATTAAATGTATCCTTGTAGATTAGTGCTTTGCACTCAACGAAGACGCATTTGAATTTGCGTCGAAGACTAATTCATTTCAGTTTTGCTGCGATGACTATAGTATACATATTTTGAACTCTTCCGTCGAACACTATAAAGTACATTTGTAGTCCCACTGCGAAGACTAGTACATTTCTTACTTTGTATACGTTTGATTCTCTGGCAACGAAACTATTCAAAATTTTCCAAAATTCCACACCATCTATTTAAATATTTACTTCTATCGGCTGTCCCCGAGACAGCCACATTTTTCTAATTCATCAGTATATAACTTAACTTTACTTAACTTAAGTATTAACAACTTTATTGACCAAAAAAAAGTTGTTGCTTCATTATCATTAAATATAATAAACTGGACTTTGGTTGATTGTTCTGTTCTTTTTTATCTGTTATTTCGTTGCGGAATATATCAAGCTCGCCTAACCTTTTACTTTTTTAAAAGTTAATTTTTTGAGATTTTAGTTTTTTTTAGTAAATTCTTTTTAGGTATTTCATATTTCTCCTAAAAATAAAATATAAGCATCTTTAGAACCTTTTGACCATGGTTTTATTGTAACATTTTTATTACTAACATGAAATCACTGATTGTTCTGACACACTATCCTCGAATGATTTCTACACCTAAACACAAAACCAAGTGCGAACTACCTAGACCTCGTCATCGGCCACCCTGTACACCAAGACGCCATCCACGTATGATGTATGTACCTATTAATAAAAAACATCGAAGCGCACCACCTAGACTTTGTCATCGTCCATCCTGTACACCTAGACGCCGTTCCCGCATGATTCATTTACCTTGACACCAAATACCACGGAGCGCACCACCTAGACCTCTTCATCGGCCACCCCATACACCTAGACACCGTCTTCGAATATCCATTTATCGTCTCCATTTATCTTGACCAAAATTGCAGATTTCATCTTGTGATATGCATGTGCGTCATTTCATATTCACAAACACATAGGACTAAAAAAAGATTATACCTGCACAAATAACTATTTGCAGCATCCCTTTGATCTCGACCAAAACTGCGGATTTTATCTTGGGATATGAATGAATACTTACAGCATTCGTCATTATATGTCACGAACACAAATCTTAAAAAAAAAACGATTATATCTGCACAAATATTTAATCGCAGCATCCCTTTTATCTGAACCAGTTTTAAAATAATCTTTATTTATCCATGTGTATATATATATATATATATATATATATATATATATATATATATATATATATATATATATATATATATATAATGTCATAATATGTCAAAAATATAAAAAAAAAATTAATTAATTGCGTCTATTTTTTTTAAATTGTTTTAACAGCTTCCAATCTACCTGGACCAAATCTTGAAAATGTTTTAGTGGGAATGTTTATTATTATCATATGTACCTGTCTATTCCATTAAATAGTTTTTTATTTATAAAATACATCGTTTTGTGAAATAAATGCGAAAAAAATCCGGACGAACGGACGGACATACACACGGACATTTTTTAAGTTCTTTCACTGCTAAAAACTAATTGTAATTTGATACATTTGATTTTTTTTTCAGTAACTTGAATGATTTAAGTTCAAAGAACATTTCTACCGTAAAATAGATCTAATTTTTTTCTTTTTACGAGTTTTGGAGGGTTTTTACAAAATTGACCAAATATAAAATTTTAATATAGTGTAGATAGATTTGGTTTAGTATGTTTACAAATTTTTCAAATTTTTACAAATGTTTCCTTTTACTAATTATCTAGTTAGTAGCTGCATAAGGACCATGAATTGACATAAGTGTATTCTAGTCTATAGCGTTCGCAATATTCTTTAATTTACTCTACTATTCCTGCGTGTTTATTGTCTTTAGTTTTTATTTTATTAATAGAAACAAAAATGGGATGGTGATCTGTTAAAAAGAAGACAGACGTTATGTGATTATCTCATGTGGTGTGCATGCGTCTAAGTCAGGAAATCTAAACGTCTTCGAGATTAGGGCGCGCAACGCGCGAGTTAAGTGTACGTGTTGCCGTGCGTACGTGAGTTTGCAGGTAAGTAATGAAATTGGGTATGGATTATAATCACGTTTATTTGATACAGCTTGGAGACCCGATAGAGAGTAGATGGTTGCCGGTGCAAGAGCCTTTTTAAAACGGTCAGTAATTTGCTTGTTTCATTTCTCCTTTTATTGTTCTTCACGCATGCTTCATTGTACGTGCCAACAAATGAAAGCATAAACATCCTATTGTTGCAGGTTTCGAGAAGCTTGAAGGCGATCGATACGGCATGTGGAAGCGATCAGTAACTGACGGCTATTACGGTTTATAAAACTCGCGCTGTTCAAAATCTAGTAAGTTTGAAATTTACAGTACTGATGTACTGGTTTTTAAATACATATTGTCTACCACTGATTAAACTCTAAAAGCAGATCATACTATTACATAGTCACTGATTTGAATGCACATAACTCAATATATATCTGTTTTAAAAATGATAAACCCATGAACGCAGCAATACCTTTTGTGAATCTTGTGTGACGGTTAATCGTCACCAAGAAAATATTTATAAGACAAATGTGTTAGTATAATATTCAAATCAACAGAAGCTACGGCAGGAATAATCACAAAAGAAGAGATGTATTCCTTAATGGACTGACACTCACACATCACATCGTCAGTGCCAATCCGGGTGCGTCACTTTTGAATACATTTAGCACTTCTGATTTTTAAACTATTTATAACACTGCTGCATCGCGTCCTCGTTGCTGGTTCCCACTATACACTCACTGTTAAAATCGCCGAAAACCAAACATTGCGGTGAGCAGAGGCAGGAAGGCTGTTTTAAAAATAATATTCTATCTTTGTGAAAAATTTACGACTAGAGAAGAGATGGAATCTCTATCTAATATAATTTTAATTAAATTTCTATAAGAAGATAATCATTATAAAACGTTTAATTTTACGAAATAATAATGGTTTTCATTCATATTTAAAATAAATTTCGTTAGATAAGAGAATGCATATTAAAATCATGAATGTATATACCAGAATAAACAATATTTGATTGAGTGATACATTTCTCAAATGTAACCAAAAGTAATAAAAAACTAAAGTTCTTCTACTAATATCTTTTTAAATGAATAGGTTACACAAATGTTAGATAGCGACCGTGCAGCGCGAGTATAGGTGGGGATAGCGAGATTAAGCAAATTAAGGAATATTGAAAGTGCAACCCCGGAGGACTAGAGAACTGGAGAAAACGTGTTTATGCTTAATATTATGTACATATAAGTAAACATGTATAATATAAACACCTTTTACAAGGTAAAATGTTAGCAACTATAAGTTATGACTCTATCCTCACAAATCTGTATCTTTGTATCATGATTTTCATTTCTCTTTTAAAAACTCATAAAATCTTTAAAGAAATTGTCAAATCTTTGCAGCTTACAATGGCTTTTCTGTATTCTCATCAATATACCTTAATGAATGTTGATATTTCAACCACGCATACACTCTTACCACTTTCACTGTGAAATTTTCTTTTCAATAGGCCCCTCTTCTTCTCCTTGCTTCTTCCATCCTTCTCTCCCTTCTTATCATCGCCTATTTTATCACTCTTCTTTCTTCTACATTCATCCACTCTTCCAGCCTGATCTCCCCTTTCTTGTTAATTTTTTTATCTCTTTCTCCAGATTTTTTTCATCTCTTCTTTGGTCACAAAAATTATTTTCTTCGTTTTCTTGTTTTCCGTCTCCTCCACTTCCCATCTTATCTCCTAAACGTTCTTCACTAGCCAGTCCTCAAACGCTTTCTCTTCGCTCCATCTCTCTTCCGCTTATTAACTTAACCTCGCTCCTGATTGTTTTCTTCTCATCCGCCTTCCTGCTTTCCTTCCTTACAGACTCTCCCTAGTTGTTTTCTTCTAGTTTCTTTTCTTAGAGTTCTTTTCCTAGTTTATTTTTCTACTAGAGCTTTTTTACGAAAGTCCTCAGAGGTCTTGGCACGCTTTTCCAATCTTTAATTGTTGCTTGTTTCTTTTTTTCTCTTATTGTTCTTGGGTTTTTTCTTTGTCTTTTCTCTTTCAAATTATCTTACATCGATTTTTGACTTGTGCCTTTTTTCCACCATATAGTTCTTGTCAATTGCTTCTATAATCTTTGTTTCCTCACATTCTTCTATGACGTATGTCAGCGTCTTCTCTTTTTTCCCACAAATTCTGAATTTTATTTCCTCTTTTTTCTCCAATATGTGTTCCCCCTTTTTTCACTGCTCATTCTGAATCTCGTTGTTATTCCTAGTGACCGTCTCCTATGCTCTCCTACTCCTAAGAAATATTCCTGCATTTCTCTCAAATTCTGCAACTGTACGTCTTTGTTTGTCCTCTCAATTTACTTCTTAATCCCTTCTCCTTCTTCTACTCTTCTGATACACTCTGTAATTAATATTCCACATTTTCTCAGTTCTCTTCTCCTCTCTCTCTCTCTCTCTCTCTCTCTCTCTCTCTCTCTCTCTCTCTCTCTCTCTCTCTCTCTGTCTCTCTCTGTCTCTCTCTCTCTCTCTCTCTCTCTCTCTCTCTCTCTCTCTCTCTCTCTCTCTGTTTCTCTCTCTTTATCCAGGGATCTAACTTCATCGAACAACTAACAATGCGTATGCACAACTACTCCGCGAAGGTCATCATGGGAGATTTCAATGCTGATCAGCTTTCCTCATCTGAAGACGCAAATTTCATCAGGGCTTTCATTGATGAGAACTCCCTCATTTCTGTACCATATGGTGCAACCCATCACAGACAGGACTCTGACACCTGGCTTGACCTATGCTTGATTGATGAGCAGGATCGCCTGCTCTCACACTGGAAGACTGACACTCCTTTCATCAACGGACATGACCTGATCACGGCCACACTCGACATACAGATTCCACGCCACGTACCTACTGCATACTCTTACAGAAACTACAAAGGAATCTGTGCTGAGAAGCTAAGGGACTTCCTTAGCGCATGTGACTGGTCATCCTTCGCCACGCCATCGCTTGACGAATGCATCATCACTCTTAACACCAACATCTCGAACGCCATAAATCATCTCGCCCCATTAAAGACCGTGACACCTGGACGTAAACGTCATCCGTGGTTTACCGCGGCTCTTCGTGACCTTTCAACTGAAAGGAACAGACTCTACAGACGTTTTCGCAGAAGTCGTTTACCGTGGGACCTATACTTTTATAGAACGACGCTCATAAACGGATTGAGGAGGTCAGGTTGAATTACTACTATTCACGCCTGTCCTCCTTGACCGACGTTGCAGAGATCTGGAGAGAGCTTGGGAATCTTGGTATTACTACTTCTAAAACTCCTTCACCTGCTCGGTTCTCTCCGGATGGTCTCAACGAACACTTTAGCTCCATCTCAAATGACACTCAAGCTCCATCTGTTGAGGAGTATCTGCGAATCCTGGAGAGTCTGGACCTCCCTGAACACTTCATCTTCAGGGAAATCACAGAATCGGACGTGTCGGCTGCAGTAACACACTTTAACACCCAGCAAACATGACGCAAACATTTCATCTCATGAACACACTTTCATCTCATCTCACTTAATTCCATTACTCACTTTCACACTTACACCCTGACACAACAATTATTATCTTTATTTCACCAAACTACTATAATTTATATGTACAACATAATGTACAAAAATAAAACCAATCTAAATCTCAAAAAAATCTCTCTCTCTCTCTCTCTCTCTCTCTCTCTCTCTCTCTGCCAACTTCACGTGAGTACACAAAGTTCTGCTCTGCTTTGCTTATTTTTCTCTGCACAATTACTGCCGCACGCTGCCTTCGGGCCTATTCTTTTGTAGTTTGTTGCATGCGCTATTCTGTAACCTTCAACATGATATAATATTCACTGGAGGCTGCAACTTCCTACAACGCTTTTTTCCTGCTTCAACATCTGTCGCTGACACATAACCTGCAAACACGCACGGCTTCTCTCCTCGCTACACGACGTCTCTTTTTCCCTCTAAGTGATCCGTGTGGAGCCACCTGTTGGACAGACGGATCACCACCATCAAACACAGTAAGTTATCGACAGAGACATAACATCGTCTAAAATGAACGGAATTGGTGGGAAAAATTCCGAAACGCTAGTTACGTGGGCTCACTGCAACAAAGCAGCCAGGGGAAAAATGAGGACCTGTGAGTTGTGCAACGAGCATTTCCACACCATTTGGGTCGCTCTACGGTCCATAATGGTGGGAGATGCTCCCACACTCGCCTGTGCTGCCTGTGCATCATGGATTTCTCCGTCCTGGCTGCACTGGATCCCACGGTCCTGAAGCGGGACGTGGCAGCCGTCAGGATCGTGGGGAGACGACGCAAAGAACATCAATGCGCAAGGTGACAGCAGACTCCCACTTCTAGCTGTCACTCTCTCTTCCAGTGCGCTAGCCCGCTCCATCATAGTGGCCAAAGCCAGGAAACGCAAGCTTCACACTAGTGAATTGGATGATGCACTACTGGAGGAAGCGAGAGCTCTCTGCCCAGACCACCAGGGACTCATCAACATCAATGAGCTGCTTCCTCCAGACATCCACAAGCTGCGAGTCAAAACCAGGCTGGAGGCAAAGAAGAGAAAGGGATGCCGCTCTTTCGTGAGGGACGGCAGGATCTTCATCCGTTCTGGCGAGGACAACGAACGAGCCACCATCATCACTACAGATGATGATCTTCAAGCTTTTTTAGCCCGCACGCCGCCAACAGCCAACACGGACACCACACACTAAAACATATACACATCATCCCACCAAAACCACCATCTAAAACATTAAACTCATCCACATCTACTACTAAAGCGTCTCTCTCTCTCTCTTTCTCTCTCTCTCTCTCTCTCTCTCTCTCTCTCTCTCTCTCTCTCTCTCTCAAATTCGACGGTTTTCGCTAGCCAATGAGGGTGCCATGGCAACGCACGCTCGCTCGCTCCTACTCTGTCTCTCTCCGCCTGTTTCGCAAGCGGTCTTCTAACGCTTTCGCTTATTTGTGTTAATCAGTTACCGTATTGCCGAAGCGCTGTGAGGACTCGCCTCACAGTGACGACCGTTAAACAATATCGTTTGTTAACGCGTCAGTACTTTTAACACTGCAGCCTTCATTTCTTTTCCGTGGTTTAAACACTTGTAAATACACTCTTAAGTCTCTAACATCAGTTCGAGGGACTATAAATATTGGTAGCTGAACATGCAGTATCGTGGCATTAAGTATATTGTGTGCGCTTGCTCTGTCTCGCTCTCGCTCACTTGGCGTCGTTAGGCCACGTTGAGGCAGCGGCAGAGCGGTGTTCGCTTTTAGTCTCTCTCTCTCTCTCTCTCTCTCTCTCTCTCTCTCTCTCTCTCTCTCTCTCTCTCTCTCTCTCTCTCTCTCTCTCTCTCGGTGAGTACAGCTGTTCTGCTTTTGTTTGCACATCTTTCTTAGAACTCTTACTGCCGCACGCTGCCTTCGGGCCTTTTGTTTTTGTAGTTAGTTGCATGCGCTTTTTGCAACCTTCGTCGTGATATAATAATCACTGGAGGCTGCAATTCTCTTCAACGCTAATTTCCTGCACAAACATCTCTCGCTGGAACCTAACCTGCAAACTCGCTTGGCTTCTCTCCTCTTTGCACGGCGTCTTTTCTTCCTCAAAGCGATCTACGTGGAGCCACCTGTTGGATTCATCGAACACCATCAGCAACATCATCAATCGAAGTAAGTTATCGACGGAGACTCAAAAATTTTAAAAATGAGCGGGAATAGTGGAAAGAGTACCGAATCGCTCCCTACGTGTGCACAATGCAACAAATCGGCTAAGGGGAAGATGAAGATATGCGAGCTGTGCGAAAAGCATTTTCACTCAATGTGTATCAACCTCCGATCCATAATGGTGAGGGATGCCGCCACGCTCGCCTGTGCAGTCTGTGCGGAGGACTACGTCATCGTCACTCCTAAAACCACGCAGACGAGGGCGAAAACGGCAGCAGCAGCAGCATCGAACATCTCGGGCAAGGGCACACCTACAACCGCCGTGCACAACAATAAGAACAATAAGAACAAATCGGCACCCCCCTCCCTTGCGGGCTCCAGAGCCCAGTCGCCTGTACGACCACAAGCTACTACCATTGCATCGTCCCTTAAGGACATCTTTACAGCACTGGATGACATAAGAAAAATCCAGAGTGAGGCCCTTCAGGCGCAAAACACCATGTCTGAAAGGGTCTCACAAATAGAGAAGAGGCTAGTCCCCTTAGAAAACCGCCTCAAAGCCCTCGATGACATTCCTGCACTTAAGACTCGACTAAATACTGTCGAGTCATCTATCACCCAACTGCAGGAACAATACCATCAGCTATCGTCGAGGAGCACTGCAGAGCTTCAGAACATCAGCATCGCCCCTGCCTCAGAGGAGATCATCAACCTCCGCAGCGAGCTGGCTGAGGTTAAAAGGAGGCAGGAGCGCTCTGCCAATAATGTGGTGGTAATCTCTGGCCTGGCCTACACCAAGGAGTCGTCGTTACCGCTCCTGGCTCACGCTGTCCTGGCTGCACTGGATCCCACTGTCCTAAGACGTGATGTGGCAACCGTCAGGACAATGGGAAGACTAGACGCAAACAACATCAATACGCAAGGTGACAGCAGATCTCCACCCCTTGCTGTCACATTATCATCCAGTGCCCTGGCCCGCTCAATCATAGCGGCCAAGGCCAGGAAGCGCAAGTTACACACCACCGAACTCGATGCTGGACTACTGGAGGAAGCGAAAGCTCTATATCCAGACCACCAAGGACTCGTTAACATCAACGAGCTGCTTCCTCCAGACATCCACAAGCTGTGCATCAGGGCCAGGCTGGAGGCTAAAAAGAGGAAAGGCTGCCGGTCGTACGTGAGAGACGGGAGAATCTATATCCGTTCTGGCGAAGACAATGAACGGGCCACCATCATATCATCTGAAGAAAATCTACAGGCTTTTTTAGCCCGAACATCGACTACAGCCAACACGGACAACACACTAAAACAGCTACACATCATCCCACCAAAACCTCCATCTAACACATCCACATCTAAATCACTCGCATCTATTTCCAAAGCGTCTCTGTCTGAAGGCCTACGAGTCTGTCATTTTAATGCGAACTCTCTCACGGGTCACATTGAGATGATCAGATTCTTCTTGTCCACTTGTGCCCCCTTTCACGTAATGGCTGTGACTGAAACCTGGTTAAGTGACAAGATATCATCCATCCCTTCACTGGATGACTACACTCTTTACAGACGGGACAGAAACAGGAACGGTGGAGGTGTGGCCCTCTACATCCATCATTCATTAACAGCTTCTATTATCTCGTCATCTGATGGTGAATGGTCGGGCAAACCAGGTAAGCCGGAGTACCTGTTCTGTGAAGTCACGGCTAAGGGAATATCACCCATCTTCGTGGGGGTTGTGTATCGCCCTCCTCATTCTCCCTTTATCCAGGGATCTAATTTTATTGACCAACTAACACTTCATATGCATAACTACTCCACGAAGGTCATCATGGGTGATTTCAACGCTGACCAACTTTCCTCGTCTGAAGACGCCAATTTCATCAAGGCGTTTATCGACGAGAACTCCCTTATGTCTGTGCCATTTGGTGCAACTCACCACAGACCGGACTCCGACACCTGGCTAGACCTCTGTTTAATTGATGAGCAGGATAGACTGCTCTCATATTGGAAGACTGACACCCCTTTCATAAACGGACATGACCTGATCACGGCCACACTCGACGTACAGATTCCACGCTACGTACCTACCACATACACCTACAGAAACTATAAAGGAATCTGTGCTGAGAAGCTAAGGGACTTCCTTAGCGCATGTGACTGGTCATCCTTCGCCACGCCATCACTAGACGAATGCATCACTATTCTCAACACTAACATCTCAAACGCCATCAACATTCTCGCCCCATTAAAAACTGTGACTCCCGGACGCAAACGTCACCCGTGGTTCACCGCGGCTCTTCGTGACCTTTTAACTGAAAGGAATAGGCTCTACAGGCGTTTTCGCAGAAGTCGTCTACTTTGGGACCTATATTTTTATAGAGTTGCCAGAGATGACGCCCACAAACGGATTGAGGAAGCTAGGCTGGATTATTATTATTCACGCCTATCAACCCTGACCGACGTTGCAGAGATATGGAGGGAACTACAAAAACTCGGTATTTCTACCTCTAAATCTTCTCCACCTTCTCGGTTCTCTCCAGATGCTCTCAACCATCACTTTAGTTCCATCTCAAATGATCCTCAAGCTCCATCAGTTGAGGAATATCTGCGAACCCTCGAGAGTCTAGACCTCCCTAAACACTTCATCTTTAGGGAAATCACTGAGTCGGACGTGTCTGCTGCAGTATCGCACTTTAATACCCAGGCCAGGGGGAGTGACGGCATCCCACAGGTTGTAATTACTAAAGCATTGCCAATACTCGCTCCTCTACTCTGTCAAATTTTTAACCTGTCATTGAGCGAGGCTTGCTTTCCCTCGGCCTGGAAATCATCGCTCGTAAGAGCATTAAATAAGATCAACTCTCCAACTGCTGTAACAGACTATCGTCCGATCTCTCTACTTTGTTTTCTATCCAAGGCGCTGGAGTGGCTGGTGCACAACCAGATATCTGAATACCTAGAGTCAAGACTCTACCTCGACAACTTCCAAACTGGTTTTCGCACTGGCCACAGCACGCAGTCCGGCTTAATTAAGCTGACTGACGATGTCAGGCTTGGGATGGACAGAAAGAAGGTCACCCTTCTACTTCTTTTTGACTTTAGCAAGGCATTTGATACGGTGTGTCACGTCAGGCTACTCAGAAAGCTATCCTCTTTCGGCTTTTCTAAGCAGGTTATCCGCTGGCTTGCATCATATCTATCGGGAAGAGAGCAAGCAGTCATTGGTGACAACAATGAAATCTCTGCATTTCTACCACTTAACACCGGTGTTCCACAGGGGTCTGTCTTAGGACCCCTGCTGTTCTCGTTGTACATCAATGACATTGGCTATTGCCTTGATGCAGATATGTCCCATCTCATCTATGCGGATGATCTGCAGATCTACAGCCAATGCCACCTCGAGGAGCTCGACTCCTGCTCTGTCAGGATGAGTGCTAACGCCGAGAGGATTAGTAGCTGGGCTGCTTTGAACAGGCTTAAACTGAATGTTACTAAAACCAAGGCTATTGTCCTGGGTTCCCCCTATTATATAAATGCTTTACCTAATACCGCTAACACCTATATAAATATAGGGGGAGCCCAGGTCAATTTTGAATCATCTGTGCGTAATCTGGGGCTGGTGCTAGACTCCAAGCTCACATGGAAAGAGCACGTTACGCAAATTTGTAAACGTGCTCACTCTTTAATGTATCGCCTCTATTTCTTTCGGAAGAGCACCAGCCTCAGGCTGCGCAAACATCTGGTGCAGGCACTCCTTTTCCCTCTCATTGACTACTGCTCACTTGTTTACTGTGACTTATCACAAGAACTTGACCTAAAACTACAGAGACTTGTCAATACGGGGATCCGCTACATCTATGGTGTAAGGAGGGACGAGCGCATCTCCCCTTACAGGCGTGAGCTGCAATGGCTCACCACCGCCGGACGTAGGAAATACTTTATGGACTGTTTTCTAAGGAAAATTTTCAACACCTCTACACCATCTTATCTAGTTGCCTATTTTGATTTCCACGTCGCGCTCAGGCCTGTGAGGGGTGAGGTGACTCCACTGGACATTCCGCCCTTCAAAACGGAGACACTAAGGAACTCATTTTTCATCAGCGCCTCTTACCTCTGGAATAGCCTGCCATCTCAAATACGTAACACACAATCCATATCTAACTTTAAAATACTAGCGAAAAATTACTTTTTCAATATGGAAAAAACTTAAACATCACACAAACATCCACACTTCCACTTTCATCTCATCTCACCTCATACCATTTCATTTCACACTCGTCACTCGTGCTATCACCAAACTCACACACGCCTACACCAAACTCACACACTGAATACCTTATACTTTTTATTTTACTTCTTTATATTGATATATGTACAACATAATGTACAATAATAAAAATTAATTAATCTAATCTAATCTCTCTCTCTCTCTCTCTCTCTCTCTCTCTCTCTCTCTCTCTCTCTCTCTCTCTCTCTCTCTCTCGTTCGTGCATTCGCACTAGCAGCTGTGCGCAGTTCATCGGCCGGCGCAAGCTCGCTCGCTCGACGCGTCGCTCGTTGCTCGGCTCGGCGTCCGGACGGGACGGACATTTTCGCTGTCGTGCGTCGTCAGGCCGCGGGGGCCGCACCACACAGCCAATTTCTTCGCGCATTGGCGTCTCGATGGCCATATTAATTAGTGTCCGTGTGTATGCGGACCCTCGGCGGCACTTAAGTATCGTTTTTATTTATTTTTTTTTTTTGACTCGCTCTCTACTCGTAGTTCGATCGCTGCTAGACTTTCTGAATCAAGTATTATTCGTATTTGATCGAGTTGGCACTCTGTAACAATGGCTGACGCGGCTGCAGAATTAATTAAGCAGAAGCGCATAAGCTGAATTTCAAACGTAACACGGCAAGATTAGCGGCATCTGCTCGCACGCTGCCGCACATGCGCACGCGTCTGAGTTTGTTAGAGTCGTATTGGTCCGAGTACACTCAAAGGGATCTGGTCCTGCAAGCGAATAGGTCGGCTTTCAAAGGCGAGGCGTACTTCGAGAACGACGAGTATCTCGAAGTTAAGTCAAGTTATGTGGAGAGTAAAGCGGATGTGCTTCAGTCAATTGAAGATTTGGAAATCGCCGCGAGGCCACCGGTAACCGCTGCAGGCGCGCAAAATAATCAGGTCGTACACGCACCACCTGTTCCGGGTCCGTCGGAGTTCGCGAACATGCCGAAATGTCAAATCCCGAAATTTTCCGGAAAAGCCGAGGAATGGGAGACCTTCAAGGAGCAATTTTCTTCGATGGTGAAGAACAAGGCCAACTTACCGGATGCTATCAAGATGCAATATTTAGTAGACTCGGTTGAAGGGCCTGCAGCGGTCAGAGTAAAGGGTCTTCCGTTGACAGGAGCTAGTTTTGAGTTGGCTTGGCAAAAATTGATGCGCAGGTACGATAACCCTACGAGACGCATGCATACGTATATGGAATTGCTGATAGATATGAAACCGGTTAAGCGGAAATCTTCGGGAGAGTTGATCGAGTTACTGGATAAGGCGGAAGCCGCACTTAAAACCTTCAAGGATGTAGGTTGCCCGTGCGAACATTGGGACAGTTGGCTTATCCATATGGTCGAGCGCAAGTTGGATAATGAGACGCGAGAAGGGTGGCGTATTTCGCAAGAGTCGGTGGTAGGTTTTTCGACATTTACAGCTCTCACAAATTTTCTCGAAACTCGTGCGTCCTCGCTTGATCAGGATACAGATGGTGATGCGGAGTCGCCTACCAAACAATCTAGTCAGAAGGGTAATGATTCGAATCGTTCGTCTCGGCGTGAGTCTGTCTCAGCCAACGCAACTAGCACGTCGTTTGCTAAAGGCAATCGCAATGCCTCTGTAAAATGCAGCTTATGTAAGGGTCCTCATCAGCTTCAAGCGTGTCCAAGGTTCAATGGTATGTCGACTTCCGCTCGTTTTCAACATTGTAAAAAGGAGAGATTGTGTCTCAATTGTTTGAGATCTGGACATTTTTTGGCTGATTGCACCTCTCAGAATCGTTGCGCTAATTGTAAGAGCAGACACCACACGAAGATTCACTCGGATCGACGACAAGGAGGAGAGGCTGCGGATTCTTCAAATTCAACAGGTCAGAATGGCTCTTCTAGCGCGCCTGGCAAGTCAAGTATGCTGGAGGTATCAGCAAGTACAACAGTGGTGGGTAGGACCCGGTTGATGGCCACAGCCAAGGTCTTACTTCAATCCGTAGATAGTAATTCGCTAGATGCTTGATTGATCCGTGTGCAGAGGTCTCTTTTGTCACGCAAAGAGTTGTGCAATGAGGTGGGGCCGGAAGGCAAATTTCGTGTGGTTTTTAATTGTTCCTTTGGAAAAATATCGCTGAACGACGTTCTTTTAACGGGTCGCAAATTACAGTCGGATGTCACGATTATTATTTCGATGTGGAGATTTTCGAAGATTGTATTTACGGCTGATATCGTCAAGGAGTTTAGGCAGATCCTCATTCACCCAGATGACGTTGATTAGCAAAGAATCGTCTGGCGATCTGACGTTTCGAAGCCTATCGAAGATTATAGGTTGTTGACGGTTACGTATGGTACGCGCTAGTTAAGTGTACGTATTGCAGAGCGTACGTAGATTCGCAGGTAAGTAATTAAATAAATTGAATATGGATTTGTTCAGATTTATTAATCCGTCTTTACAGCTTGGAAACCCGACAGAGACTGACTCGTTACCAGTGCAAGAGCCTTTTTAAAAGGTTTGTAACTTTGTTTGTTTAATCTTTCCTCCATTGTTCTCCATGCGTGCTTGATGCGTGCTCCGCCGTATGTGCCAACATAAACACCTTATTGTTGCAGGTCTCGAGAAGCCAAAGCGATCGATACGGCATGCAGAAGGCGATCGATAACAAGCGATGAATAAGCGACGACTAATACGGCTCATATAACTCCTCCATGCCCAAGTTGAATGACGTCCCCGTTATTTGTTATCTCGGTATGTTGTGGGCTCCTGTTTGGACTCCTGCTTTTACATGAACCCCTGTTTTTACATTTATATTTATAGATAATGAAAATTATTCCAATTATTAGAATCAGCATGACAATTATAAATGACGCTATTGATGTATGGAATTCGATTCCGAATTTTGTGAATTTTGGTGTCTCCATCGTAGGTACTGCTTGCGTTTTTAGCGGTTCGAATCTCCGTTGATGATCCTCGATGATCAATGGTTGAACTTCCGACACCTTAAGTTCTCCGAGATTGTCGTCCACCCTATGTCCCTGTATCAACAGATTGTTTCCTCCAAAGATCTTCGTTCCAAAAAATGTTTCCTTGTTCTTGTTATTTTCGATTTCTGTTTTATAATTACTGGATATCAGCGTCAAGTTGTTTAGGAGTGGATACGCCAATGCTAGAGGCGCATTTATTGAAATTGTTATTGTTTTTGCGTCTTCTGCGAGGATTTGATAGCATACATAGTCGCTCTGATAGATCAATTGACATCTTCTTGAAAATAATTTTATTATCGAGCCATCCAGCTTCCACGGTATCGTTACGATCTCCGTCTGGTTATTTCGGTTAATTATAGCAAGTCTTTGAAAAAGGGAGAATTCAATGGAATTTAGGATAGGAATTTTTATGGTATAAATTATGGAATCATGGATAGTTACGACTGATCCCCGAGCAAATCGAAAGTCTAACAAATTATGATAATGTGATATTAACTCTTTTTGGGAATAAAGTTCTAATAGATGTGTCTTTATACTTAGTATTTGTTCATGGGTTAATATTTCCAAATTAAATTTTTCATTTATGAAAACGAATGATCTTTTTATTTTCCCTAATAGATTTAGAAAATGTTGCTCCTGCACAATAAGAGTTACAACTGTCTCAATTAATTCAAATCGCGTATTTTGATCATTAAGAGTTTTCATAAGATTCCGTAAGTTTTTGTTAATTATTTCAGTATTGCTATTTATCGTTCTGCTAATTTGATTCATGCAACTTATAGATTTATTCAAAACCGAAATATCTTCATTTTGTTGTTTCTCAAAATTTTCTAAATAATTATTAATCTTTTCTAAGTCATCTGAATCTGGATTTCCAAATATATATTTGATCGTCTTTCCTACTCCATTTATTAATCCTCTCTTTCTTCTTCCACCGAATGGTGCTATCTCCTGCAGATCTTGATAGATTTCTTGACATAATAATCTTGCTTCCATTAATAGACTTGAGTTCTTGAGTTCTTTTCTTGAGAATAATATGGTGTAGTCAGTCAAAATTCCGCCATAGGTGCGTTTGAGCGACGATGTGTTTATGAAGAAATGTACGTAATGATAATTTTCTATAATTCTTCCAACTCCTTGCTGATAATCAAAGTGTGTCGCATCAGGATTAATTTCATCACTTTTTACGGTTATCGTCGAAATGGCCATAATCATCGCCATCCCCAGGATCGTCATCATTTTCCTGCAAAGAAGAAGTTTTTCTTAATCTCTTTGCGCTCTTTAGATTGTAACGACGTGGTTGTCCGTGTATATAACATTCCAATGAGGGACCTTGTTGTTTCTTAACTAATAACTTTTGATAACGGGGTGCGATTTTATTTCGTTGCTGTTGGTGGGTTTTAACATATACCTCTCTACTTTCCAACTCATTATTTGAATCATTAGGTAATTTTTGTTTCTCTTTCTGTCTTTTATACAATTCGTCATAGAACGGTAAAATTTCATTTTTCCGTATTTCATTATATTCTTCGGTTATGTCGACTCCAGGTTCGATGACATGCTTATGCAGTTCCTCATATGGTCCATACAGTAGAGTAAACGGTGCAAAATTTGTTGATGAATGAATGCTCTGATTATATATTAGGATTGCTGTAGTCATATGATTCTTTATTGTTTCTCGAGGATTTTTATCGACTAAAATACTTAATTTTTCTCTTAAAGTTGAATGTAATCTCTCTATTGGTCCATTTGACGTGTGTCTATTGATTGTAGTTTGATGATATTCGATTTTGTGTATCCGACAAAATTCTTTAAATACAGCGGAGTTAAATTCACTCCCATTATCCGTAGTAATTTTATCTGGGAAATTGTGATGTGATGCGAAATGCCTCAGTTTGTTTAATACTGTTATAGCATTCCCATCCAATAGATGATAAGCTTGAGCGTATTTCGAAAATATATCAATAATTGTCAGAAACTTTTCTTTTCCAACATGAAAAACGTCCATATGTATGTGCTGTAAGGGCCTATTAGCGATAATGGGTCCATACCTTCCTGTTTCGTAAGGCTTTCTCTCATATTTGTGTTCTAAGCATAGTTCGCATTGGTTAATATAGTTTTGTACGAGCCTATCCATATTTAGTGTATATAACTCTTTCTTAAAATGGGCTATTGTCTCTTGAATTCCATTATGGGTTCTATTATGATATTCTTCAAGTTTCTTCAAAAAATTATTTTTGTCTATTACGGGTGTATAAGTGTTAGTTTTAATCAACTTTAGTTTTTCATTGAAATGTTTTAGCAGTACTCTGTAAGCGATCATTTCCAAATCATCATTTGTAAAGTAAATCCCGTATTGTTTGTCTGGTTTTACGTTTTCATTTAGAAATTTTAATAATTGTGTTTCAGCTTCATCCTTGTTTATCTTTACCATATACTGAATCTTGAGCTTATCTTTATTTACTTTCACATTGTAGTCCCTTCCCGATTTTATTATAATGCTATAATTAAATGCATGAATATTTTTGTCTGTTATAGGCAATGAAAACACTGGATCTTCTACAGCAGTGTGAGCTGTTTCTAGATCATCGCCGGGGCTCTCGTCCACTTCCTCGATTCGGCGCGATGTTATATCCGAGACTTGAGGAATCATTGAAAGTGAGTCATCATTCTCTTCCTGATTATTTATTTCTATTCTGCTTAAGGCGTCAGCTACATAATTTTCACTTCCTTTCTTGTATTTAATCTCATAATCATATTCCTCTAATTTTATTTTCCATCTAATCAAACGTGAATTTGGTGTTTTTAAAGACCAGAGCCAAGTTAGTGGTTTATGATCTGTTTCGATTGTAAATTTCCTCCCGTAGATGTATGGTCTAAAATGTCGACACGCCTCGACTATAGCTAGTAGTTCTTTTTCGATGGTCGAATAGTTTTGCTCAGCTGAATTCAGGGTTCGTGAAAAACATGATATGAGGTGTTTATCTTGCGATAGAACGCTACCAATAGCGACATTTGACGCATCAGTTGTGACAGTAAACATTTTTGTGAAATCTGGATAAGCTAGTATTGGTGCATTGACGATAAATTCTTTAAGTCTATTGAATGCTTCTATATATTGTCTATCCTCTATGTTTATTTTTTCTTCCTTTTTAAGCGCTTTCGTTAGTGGTTTTGATATTCTAGCGTAGTTTTTTATGAATTTTCTATAAAACCCTGTTAATCCTAGAAACGCTTTAATTTCTTTTTGTGTCCTTGGGTTGGGATATTTTACGATGGCCTTGATTTTATCTGGGTTTGGTTTAATTCCTCCTGGTGTAATTATATGTCCCAAAAAAGGTACTTCTTTCCTTAAAAACTCACTCTTATCTAATTGCACTTTCAAACCGTATTCCCGAAGTTCTTCAAATACTAATTTTAGATGTTGTAGATGTTCTTGGAGAGATTTTGAAAATATGACTATATCATCCATGTATACAAAGCAAAATTTGTGTAAATATTTTCTGAGAATTTTGTCCATTAATCGCTGGAATGTAGCTGGTGCATTTTTTAAACCAAAGGGCATACGACGGTATTCGTAGTGTCCATTTTCTACTGTGAATGCTGTCTTCTCTACTGAATCTCGATCAACTGGTATCTGATGGAATCCTTGTGCTAGATCTAATGTTGTAAAATATGCGCATTTTCCTAAATTCTCTAAAATATCGTCCATTCTCGGCAATGGGTATTTATCCTCAATGGTTTTATCATTCTACTTACGATAATCAATAACCATTCTCCATTTCTTCTTTCCACTTGCATCTTGCTTTTTGGGTACTATCCAGACAGGTGATGAATAAGGTGAATTACTTGATTGAATAATTTCGTCATTTAATAATTTTCCCACTTGATCTTGAATAACCTCCTTCAGGTGATATGGATATTTATAACTTTTGACATAAATCGGATTTTCGTCCTTTGTCCTTATTTTATGTGTGACTGCATTTGTGGCTGTTAATTTTTCACACTCATTATAGAAACAGTCTCTAAATTTCTGACACAAAGCTATAATTTTCTCCTTTTCCTCTTCATTCATGTGTTCCGTTCGGATTTGCACTTTTGTCTCCTGATGATTGCTCAGTATAACCATTTTACATTTATCCGGCATATTGTTTAAATAATTAATTTCAAATCTCGGTGTGCTAAATATTTGAGTTCTATAGTTAATATTTGCTTTTAAATTTTGTAGGTCCTTGTGACCTATTAGACAATCATATGTAGAATGCCAAGGAGCAATTAAAAATGTAATTGGTGTATTGTCACCTAACTCTTGCAAAATCGGAAAGGTGAGTGCATGTGTCCCTTGCGTTATTTTATGCAAAGATTTAATTTCGAATTTATATGGAAAAACGTAATTTGAAAATAAATCGTAGGCTACTTTAGGGTTAATAATCGATGATGATGCTCCCGAATCTATTAGTATTTTAAGCGATGGATTTGTAGTTATTATGTGTGGTAGTTCGGGCGAACTGCCTATGTTATTTAAATTTACTATGTTTCTTCGGTTGGATCGGAATCCCGTTGAAAATTTTCATTTTCTGAATTCTCTTGATTTTCATAATTGTCGTCATTCACGTTAATATCTTCTTGCTCCTCATTGTAAGCATCTTCCTCCGGTTGCTGCTCCTCTTGATAATGCAACTCTTCGGAAATGAAATTCGGTGGTCCGGTACTCCTAAAGAATTTATTCTGAGGGTCAAAATTATTTGACCGGTTGCTCTGATTATTATTTGGCCGATTGGTGTTTCTGGTATTAATCGACATCGGTGTCGGTCGATTTTGCTGAATAGGTCGTCCGAAATTATTTGCAAATGTCGGTACAAAATTATTTTGTGCAGTTGCGGGTCTAGGTGCAAATGAAAACGGACTTTTATTTGCTCCAGAGTTATTGAACGGACTATTATTTCTCTGATTCATAAACGGGCTTGTACCCTTTGAATTATTGTTTACATTATTGGTTTTTGGTTTACTTTCGCGTTGTCTCGCGAAATTTAAACATGCAGCTTGTTGCTCGTGATTGTCAAGCTTTCTGCATTTTATCAGACAAGCCTCTATATCCGCCAACTCGAAATGTGTAAGATGTGTGTGATACGGCTCTTTTATTCCGTTTATAAACGTATTTTCGCAACATTTTCGTAAAACCCAATCTTCATACTTATCAAGTTACGGTCTTGATTGTTTAAGTTTATATGTTCTTTTAGCTTATTTAAACGTTGTTTAATTTCATCAGCATACTTTTCATAATTTTGATTCGATAGTTGAAAACAAGAGCTAAGTTTATTGTATAGCAGGTCCTCCGAGCTGGGATCGCTATATCTATTTATTAAGAGATTTTTACAATCATTCCATGTTGCTGGATCATTCGCGACTATTAAATTTAAAGCTTCTCCGCGAATTCTTGATTTAATTAACGCAAATAGCGCTGTATTTAATGCTTCCTCTGCAGTGACTAAATTTTCAACAAATTTATCGCATGTTTGGAGAAAGTGAGAAAGGAGCTTTGTTCCTCCTTCATAAATTGGTATCGCGTCACGCCATATGGCTAATCTCAATTTAAATTGTTCCACTGTGATTTGCTGCGCCATTTTGCTCTCAAATCAGTCGTATTTAGGGATAAGGTAAAGATAGGTGAATAGGGAATTTCAAAGACTTACTCTCTTCTTTGATGATTCCAGGTGAATCTCTGTTCGAAGGTGGGCCTCAAACTTGACGTCCCAAAAGTACTGCGACGAAGGGGTTGAAACACCAGCCGCTTCCTCTCTGATGATTTCCGTCACGGTATTGGAGGAGAATCTCGATTCAGCAGCCTCGCAGTATCCTGTCCGCAGCGCCAGTTAAGTGTACGTATTGCAGAGCGTACGTAGATTCGCAGGTAAGTAATTAAATAAATTGAATATGAATTTGTTCAGATTTATTAATCCGTCTTTACAGCTTGGAAACCCGACAGAGACTGACTCGTTACCAGTGCAAGAGCCTTTTTAAAAGGTTTGTAACTTTGTTTGTTTAATCTTTCCTCCATTGTTCTCCATGCGTGCTTGATGCGTGCTCCGCCGTATGTGCCAACATAAACACCTTATTGTTGCAGGTCTCGAGAAGCCAAAGCGATCGATACGGCATGCAGAAGGCGATCGATAACAAGCGATGAATAAGCGACGACTAATACGGCTCATATAACTCGCTCCGCTCCATACCTCTCAATTCGAACTCTTCTTCAGCTAGCGAGTGAGGGAATTGTAGAGTTTCCCTTAGCTGCGCAGGTGCACAGGCACAATATTTATGTAGATGATGCGTTTGTAGGCGCTGACAATGAGTCTGAGGTCATTGAGATTCGGAATCAGCTGATTAAGCTTCTGTCATCAGCAGGTATGGAGTTGGGTAATGGGCGTCGAACAGTTCGGCTATCGTGGAGGATATCCAGGCGGAAAAGCAGAAAGAGTTTGCTGTCGAATGGGATGAGGCAGTTTCTGCTTTGGGCCTAAAATGGACACCATTGAGCGATTCGTTTCGTTTCGAGGTTAAGATTTCAGTTTCGCCAAAGGTTGTGTTAAAGAGATCGATTCTGTCAGAGATTTCAAGGTTGTTTGATCCACTTGGTTGGCTGTCACCTGTATTAGTCAGGTGGATTAATGGTATCGACTGGGACTCACCTCTCACAGAAGAACTTCTAGATTAGTGGCAAGCGTTGAGGTCTGATCTTCCTGACTTGGCTCAATTGCGAATTCCTAGTTGGTTTGGCTCTTCCTCGTGTTGTTAGTTAGATTGTTGAAGCACCTTTTAGATGGACTTTTTTTGAAGCCTGTATCAGTGCACTGCTGGACAGACTCCAAGGTAGTTTTAGATTGGTTGAATGGCCACCCATCGAGATGGCAGAGTTTCGTGGCAAACAGAGTGAGTGAGGTGATCACTACTCTGCCTGGGGTGCAATGGCGTCATGTTAAGTCCGAAGACAATGAAGCCGATTGCGCAACTCGAGGGTTTTCGTCGGAGCAGCTTCAGCAGTCTTCCCTGTGGTGGAAGGGACCTGAATGGATCAGGAATGATTGGAGGAAGTTAATTGATAGATTGCCCGTGGGTGTTTCGCCAGATGTAGTAAATGCACGGGTTGCTGTCGAGAAGATGGTTGATGAGAATCAAGAATCACAAGCGCTGTCTTATTTGGAGAAGTTTTCGAGTTTTCCAAAGATATTGCGGATTTTGGCTTGTGCTTATAGATGGCGTTCGAATGCGGTCAAGCCCAGAGGAAATCGCTGCACTGGTCATTTTACTGCTGAGGAGATGGAGGCTGCTCGTGTCGGTCTGATTCGTTATGTGCAAAGTCAGCACTACGAGGAGGAATTGCGGTGTCTCAGAAGTAAACAACGGTTGTCATCTCGCAGTCACTTGCTGTGACTTGTACCATTTATTTGTCCACAGGGCTAGCAACGAGTTCTTTTTCGCCTTCTCTAGTTTTCCCTTATATCTTATGGCCCCTTTTCTTGCTCTCGTTTCCAGCTGAAACCATTTCGTCTCCCAGTAAATTATGTGTACTGGTGTTTTCCCCTCTAGTTTAAGTATCTATTTTAGATATCTTCGCTGTTCTTTCTCCAGTTTCTCGTGTCCTTTTCAACAGAATATCTCTGCTCCATATTCCATTACACTTTGTACGAGTGCATCAAATAATTTCTTCGAGTTCTCTCTGAACAGTGCCTCTCCTATTTCCTTCACCGAACTTATTATAGCTGTTGCCTTGTCCTTCATTTTGTTAATTTGCTCCTCTTCCTTGCCGTTTTTCTTCATTGTGTATCCTAGGTACTCAAATTTCTTGACCACTTTTAGTTCCTCCTTTTCCCACATCAATTTCTCTTTTTCTATGACCTTCTTGAAACTTTTCAACTTGTTTTAGTCCGCTAGCTTTCGATGCGAGTATCATGAGACTGACCACAACTTCTTCCTTTCTATTATCACTCCGCCTTCTTGGATCTTTCTCATTATCTCTTCCAGGTCTGCCATCACTACATTGAATAATAATGGGCTTAGCAGGCATTCCTGTCTCACTACTTTATGCGTCTCGAAGCTTTCAAATGCTCCTCTGCTACCCTTACTTCGTATTCTGTTTTTCCATAGATTTCTTTACTCTTTCTTAAATTCTCTCACTCACTCCCAATCTCCTCATTATTCTCCATATTTCATTCCTCTTTATTTTGTCAAATGCTTTTCTCATGTCCGCGAAGCAGGCGTATAGATGTTTCAGTAGATTCGTTTGTCTCTCTGTTTTTAAATTAATGTTAAAATTTTCAAGATTAAAAGTGTGATTATAGTTTTTTGTGTGATCATATATAACATTCTTAATGGAACAGTCATCGCACACTGATTTGTAGACAACATTATTTTCAATATTTTTGTCTTTGTTATCCTTGCTTATGATAATTATTGTCTTCATTTGGCTATTAATTTTTGGATGTCATATGTTTTGAGTGCATAGCTAGTCTGCTCGTAAAAATCATTGATATACAGTAGGCAAACAACATTTAGTTTTTCATTACTGCTCGTTGGTTGTTATGGAAGAGTGTTTGATTTGATCGTAGACAATCTCTTCCGTACATACTTATTGACAAAATCAGTTGGATAACTATCGACGTGCAGTAATTTTTTGATGTTACAAATGTTTTTATTGTGGAATTTCTCGTTAGATTATTTCATTGCCTTATCGACAAGATTGTATACCATGGCAATTTTTTGTGGCATGAGATGTTGTGACATATAATTCAGGAATCTACCAGGTAATGTTGGTTTTGTGTACTAGTCAGTTATTGATTTGCCTGCATATTTTATCAATAGGACATCTAAGAAGGTTATGGAGTTATTGGTCTCGGTTTTATGTGTAATGTATAGTCTATTGTTGTAAGAATTGAAAATTTTAAGTTTTATCTACCTTATTACTTGGTAATTAATTAATACATGTAATAATGTCATCGACGTATCGGTGAGAGAAAATTGGTTTAAATGATAGTTTTGATAGGCATTCTGTTTCGAGATCATTTATAGCAATGACAGCAAATAATCCCGAGATTGGATAGCTCACTGGTGTGCCCATCAGTTGTTCATAACATTTTTCATTGAATTGAAAGTAAGTGTTCTACATAAGCAACTCACATGTTAACAAAATTCGGTCGGGAGGTATCTCAGATTTTTTTACAATTTGCGCATACCTTTTTTCAATACTCTTTTTGTCTGATGTTTTGTCAATATTCGTATGAGGCGACCTTACGTCTTCGCTAATCAAGAGGAGGTTCGATGAAACTGATATATTTTTTATTTTATCTATGAAATCATAGCTATTTTCTGCATATGAGGCAAGTTTTTTAGTATTACTTCGTAAAATTTTTAACAAATAACATATTAGCGAGGTTGTGTACGTTTGCGTGAACATTACTCTACTGTGTTTCTTATTAAAAAAGCCGTTGTTTTTCCAATCGTTCATAAATTTTTTAATTTTGCTTGTATATTTGTAATTAGATTTTTGGCTATTTTTGTGTATGTATTTTTGTCTGATAATTTGAGTTCAATTTTTTCGTTGTAATCGCCTTTATTCATCGCCACGGTGACATTTCCCACGTTACTTGACGTAAACATCATATCTGTGTTGTTTTTTATAAAAACCTTCAATTCTTAAAGTTTGTCTTTTAAAATTGTGTTTTCTATTTATATTTATACGTGTTTAGCTTTATGTCTGTTTTGTGTAATCTTATTAATTAATTAATATTTAATAAATTAAGTAAATATTAATTAATGACTGTAGTTGATCGCCGGGATATACATGGATATTACGAGATATGTCTCACTCCCGCCAAACGGCGGAAGAGAGTAGATAGAGGTGTTGCTCTCTCAGCTGTTGGGTTCCGAATTTGTTCGCTTGTCGACTTCCCACGGTTTATGTAATGTGCGGGAAATCGAGCGGTTTGTTGACAATTTTTCTATACCGACGTCACAATTTTGACGTCAATGGCTTTTGTTTTGTTTTCGTTTCAGTTGGTGTAATAGATGCGTGTATACCTCGCTGAGTTGCTGTGTGTTTTCTCTTTTATTAATGCCGTTCGTTTGCAGGTGGATGTGTACCATTTCAGAGATCAATATTTTACTTAGATTGGGCTCTTTATTTTTAATGTCAAATTTGTCAAAGTTGAATGTATGATTTTAAAAAATTTTTTTTAATTAAATTTTTTCAATTGACAATTAAAATTCAATCGTCAATTCAAATTTTTTCGATTGACGATTAAATTTTATGGTTAATTAAAAATGTTTCAATTGACGATTAAAATTTAAACGTTAATTAAAATTTTTAACTATAGATTAAAATATAATCGTTAGTTAAAATTAGTCTAATTCACAATTAAAATTTAGTTCTTAATTGAATTTTGTTCAATTAACGATTAAAATTTGATTTTGTTTTCAACTAACAATTAAAAGATATATTGGGCATTCCGCGCCAACTGACACAAGGCTTTACCCAAAAATGATTAGATTCACACAAAAGACATTGATCATCTTGATGATGTGATAAATGTGATTATCTTCATTGAAAATAATCCAAAATTATCAAGTAACACTCTCAATTTACTGGCCACCACTGACACTAATAAGATTATAGAAGAAGGATATGAATTAAAAAATGCTCATAGTAATTTGATTACAAAGTGTCAAGAGATATGGAGCTGTCTACGATCCCCTCAAAAAAGAAAAATTAACAAAGCATCTTGAAAAACGTTTAAAACAGCCTGTTGCGACGAGGTAGAATTCTTTGTATGATGCTCTTGAACAAATGTATGGTGTAGAAGACAAGTTAATGGAGTTTGAAACTCATGTGCTTCTTCAGATAAACTCCATCTTAATTGCGAATGATTTTCATTATTTGGAAGAATATTTATTTAGATTCTAATTGTCATTTCGGATACGATTTGCCCAGCTTATTGAATTTAAGAAGAAAGTGGGTGGAAACTAGTATTGATACTTGTCGACCACTTTTGAAAGGATTAATTTTGGCTCTGGAAAAACGTTTTTTAATATCAAGGATTGTGGCGAAGTAGCAGCAATTGCAGCTTTTACTCATCCCAGATTTAAACTGACTTGGTTACACTATTTAGATCAGTCATCACAAAATAGAGTAAAAAAGCTTGTGAAAAAAATTGTAGCGCCTAAAGCGACTGCGCCACCTCAATCACGTCCGAAACAAGAAACAATTTTTTCGATTTTGGAGAGCCTATTGTTAAATATGTGTTTTCTACAATTCGTCCTAGAAATGAAGACAAAACTGAATTATTTAAGTTTCTGAAAATGCTTACTAGTTCGAATTGGCTAAAAGAGTTGGCCAAATTTTCCACAGTAAAAAAAGTTTATCAAGATCAATACCGTTTTGCCTTTGTCAGCAGCTGTCAAACGTTTATTTTTGTATGCAACATTGCTAAACATGCCAAAAATGAATAAATTAAGCGATATGGAATTTGAAAAAAGAGTATTATACAAGGCTAACTCATCAAAAAAATATTTGTAAATAAAATGTTTAATAATACAAGTTAACGCGTGTTTTATTCAATTTTATTTGAAACAATTTTAATAAAGACTTATCAGCTAAGTTGCAAAGAATTATGTAACAACTTTGTCAGAAGCCAAAATTTGAAGAAGTGCCACTCGTTGTATGCCTTTTAAAAAATTTATTGCTGCAAATGCTTTTTGGGTAAAGCTTTGTCTCAGTTGGTGCAAAATGCCCCATGTATATTTTAATTGCAAGTTGAAAAAAATCAAATTTTAATCGTCAATCAAAAAAATTTGAATTGACAAATAAATTTTAATCGTCGATTTAAAAAATTTTAATTCACGATTAAATTTTAATCGTCAATTCAAAAAACTTTAAGTAATGATTATAATTTAATTTCTAATTAAAGCCTAATTGAATTAAAAATCTAATCGGTTATCTGCAACCCTGTCATAGTGCAGAGAGTTTTTAGCTCGCGGTGGAAAAAAGCGAGATTTGTACTGATTGAAAAACCGAAAAAAAAAGCGGATACTGACAATTCCTATAGGCCACTGAGTCTTTTAGACACAATGGGAAAGACGGGGGAAAGCATTGGTTAACCCGCGAATACTAAGGGCCATACGCCAAGCGGGAGACCTTTCCGATAAACAGTATGGCTTTAGAAAAGGGCAATCCACCATAGGGGCCGTTAGATAGGTAACAGACACAGTAAAGAAAGTAGAAGAAGATAGACACACGACTAGAGACATTATGATTCTAGTAACGTTAGATGTAAAAAACGCGTTCAACTCGGCAAGATGGACCGACATACTTGCTGCCTTAGAATCATTCCGTATGCCGCGATACATTATGCGTCTTACGAAAGATTATCTGAGGGACCGGGTTATTTAGTATAACATGAAAGAAGGGCGCAGAAGAAGACCTATAGCTGCAGGAGTAGCGCAGGGTTTGATTTTGGGTCCAGACTTCTGGGGTATCTTGTACGACGGGCTTCTAAAATCGTTGGATACGCAGACGATGTGGCCGCGGTTATAACAGCACGGAATGTGGGCATTGCGCAAGCGAAGTTGAACGCGATCATAAGCAGAGTGCTATGGTGGATGTTGAACAACGGATTGATTCTAGCGCTTGATAAGACCGAAGTTGTCCTATTGATAGGAAAGCGGATACCGACCACCATACCTATGAAGGTAGGCGGCGAAACTATAACGACCAAACCATCAGCCAAGTATCTAGAAATAACTCTAGACATATAACTTTGCCGACTCAGGGCTAACGTCCGTAGACCTAGGCCAACAGTTAGGCGGTTACTCATGGCGACCACTAACTTTATCCTGTTATATGGAGCAGAGGTGTGGGCCGACGCTATGACTATGAATAAGTATCGGAAAAGCCCTTAGGATAGCATGCTCTTCCTGGACGGTCGCAGCTGAGGCATTGATGGTAATCGCGGGGGTAATCCCCGTGGATCTTCTTGCGATCGAACGCAAGCGAATCTACGAGGCTCGCTTAGCGTCGAGTAGCATCCCGATTGCCGTGAAAGAAAGAGAAATAACAATGCGCAATTGGCAGACTAGGAAGATGTAGGTCCGTGGGTGGACAGGAAATGGGGGGAGGTCAACTTTTACCTTACCCAGTTTTTCTCCAAGTACGGATACTTTAGGAGCTACCTGTTCACGATGAACAGGGTGGCAACACCGGGGTATAAGTACTGCGGTGACGAACGGGACGACGTGAGACACACGTTTTTTGACTGCCCCCACTGAGCTGAAAAGCGTTGAGTACTGGAGCTGACAAAAGGAGCGTTCACTGCCCGAGACTGTAATCGAAACGATGCTTGGCGGCAATCAGAACTGGGGCGAGATAACGGCGTACGTAAAGACGGTTCTCCGCGCAAAAAACAATGACGGTTGTTTACAAGACCAGTTGACGGCTAGCATAGCTTAAGACAGGCGACCCCCCGAAAGAATGCGAAAGCGGATACCGGGGGGGGGGGGGTTCGCGGCCCTACGAGAGGTGGAGTTTTAGTGGGTATACCTGGCTATAGTCCCGCGTCAAGAGAGTCCCACACACGGGGAGTTTCTCACGACTCCTGACATGGTACATCAAGCATTTCTCTAACTCTCTGGATAAACAAACAAAATGAAAAAAAAAAAATCTTCTCTCCTTCCGCCATCTGTCAGAGACGAGACATATCCCGTAATATCCATGTATATACTAGCGACCGACTACAGTTTCTGTAAGTTTTTTCTTGACTATTCGCTATTGTTAAATATCAAACGAGATCTCATGTACGTAATATTGATACAAATAAACTATTTCCTGATGAGGGTGGCATTGACCACCGAAGCGTCAAAAAAAAGGAAAAAGAAAATAGAAAAAACTATTGTGGTTTTTTTCTCCTTCCTCCTTATCTTCAAAATTCAAGTTGCAAGATTTAACATGATGACGAAAAAAAGGTAAGTACACAGTTTTATCATCAGCTAGGATAAAATAACCTTTCGTACATTTTGAAAGAAAAGACATAAGATATATTTTTTTGCTTACAGCTGAGAAAAGCCGTACCAAGCACAAAGGTATAAGTGAATATACCACATAAATGCAGGGAATCAAGGTTTATGTGTGCGGAACATTGAAAACTTGGTCCCAGAGAATTTGGTAAGTATTAATTTAACTTATGCTTTCAACAATAATCATAAACTTTAATGTTGATTTTCTCAAAATGTTTTTTTTCTGATTTCAGCTCACTATCCGTAGGATTCTAAGTGATTGAACGGGTGGTTCTTTTGGGCTCAAATACAAGAAAAATACTTTGTACACCTGTACTTTTGGCATGAATGCAGGGATTTTGATTCAAATGCTTAGAAATGGTTTGGCGATGAAAATACTAAATTTTTCTTTTTTTTCTCTTATTGTGCCACCTTTTTTGTATAAAACATTTTCTAAACATTCAAATCAATATCACTGCATTCATGCCAAAACTATAATTGTACAAATCATTCTCCTTGCATTTGAGCCCAAAAAAACCATTCGTACGAATATCCGCTTTTAAGTCACGCCACTCGCTCCACTCGTGCGCTAACCTCAAAGTGTAAATAAGGACTACTTTAGTTACGAACAGGCATGACTTACGGATTTTAGCAGTCTGTGCTATAAAATTGTAAACGATACTCTTGACTTAAATGGTTCAGTTTTACACGGCGCATAGTAAGCACCTGAGCGTAACATTGAGTTAAGCATATCGTAATATACTAACCATAAAATATAATATAATATAATATCAAATAGATAGTCTTACAGATACTACTGTTGAAATAAGATCTTTAAGTCCATCGTAACTGTGGATCCTAGCATTAATGTAAGTAGTCGGGAGTAATTTTACGAAGCATTGAAAATATAGTTCAAGGTAGCATAGCAGTGTTGCGATTGTTTCTTGTTTGATGTCGAGAGAAGTAACGGTATCTTCAACAGAAAAAGCGACTTCATGTCCTTGACAACGTGACTTTGTATCTGCTTTGCTTAAATTCTTGCAGTTACAGGGTATGAATATTTTTTTAAGTAGATGTCTTATTGTACGTCTGTCTATTCCATCAGCATTGATATGACGACGTAATTCACATTCATCCGAGTTTTCCTAAAAATTGAAATTAAATGAAATGACTTACAGTAGAGCGAATTCTTACAAATTGCAATAATTTATAACATTTTTTTGTTAATCAAGTGCTATGACGCAAGCCTTCTATAAATAATAATAATTTGCAATATTCAGACGACCGTGCGAAAGGTACTGATCAGCAGGCGACTGTACGAGGGTACGAAGGTGGTTGGAAAACTAGGTACAATGGAAACGTTCGTAGGAGAGAGAGAGAGAGAGAGAGAGAGAGAGAGAGAGAGAGAGAGAGAGAGAGAGAGAGAGAGAGAGAGAGAGAGAGAGAGAGAGAGAGAGAGAGAGAGAGAGAGAGAGAGAGAGAGAGATTATATTAGATAATAGTGTCGAGTTCTTGTGTCAAGTTGAGGTAAACCAGTGAGCATCATGATGGGGAAGAGTAGCGCCTGGACAAGATGTTTGCGCAGCCTGAGGTTAGTGCTTTTCCTGAAAAAGTATATACATAAGAGAGTGAGTACGCTTACACATATGTTTTACCTGCTCCTTTCACGTTAGTGTAGAGTCAAGCACCACCCCAAGGCTGCGCACAGAGGATTTAAAATAGACCTGGGATACCTCTATGTTGATGAAGGTGTTAGCTATTGTAGGTAGAGCATAGAGCATTGATATAGTATGGCGAGCCCAGGACCTAGCCTTGGTTTCAAGGACATTAAGTTTAAGGTTATTTTGTTCAGCCCAGCACTTTACCCTATCGGCATTAGCGCTCATTCTGACGGAACAGGAATCGAGCTCCTCGAGGTGGCATTGGCTGCAAATTTGCAGGTCATCTGCATAGATCAGATGTGCTACATCTGTGTCCAGACAAAGACTTATGTCATTGATGTACAACGCAAAGACTAAAGTACTGATCCTTGAGGAACTCCCGTGTTGAGTGGTAGGTATGAGGATAGTTGGTTGTTGTCACCAATGACAGCTTGTTGTCTACCTGTGAGATAAGAGGTAAGCCAGCGGATGACCTGCTTAGAAAAGCCGAAAGAAGTTAGTTTTCTAAAAAGCGTGAAGTGACACACGGTGTCAAACGCCTTGCTAAAATTGAAAAGAAGAAGAAGTGTGACCTTTTTTTGTCTATCCATGTGCTGTGGCCGGTACGAAAACCTGTCTGTAGGTCGTCAAGGAAGAGCCTAGTTTCCAGATAGTAGGAAAGCTGCCTGTGTACCAGCCACTACAGCGCCTTGGATAGAAAACATACGAGTGAGATCGGACGGTAGTCAGTGGTAGATTTTGGAGAAATGATTTTGTTGAGTGCGCGCACCAGCGACTTCTTCCAGTCCGAGGGGAAGCATGACTCGCTCAAGGATAGGTTAAAGATACGACGTAATGTGGGAGGGAGCACTGGCATGACCTTGAGAACGACAACCTGTGGGATGCCGTCGCTTCCCCTGGCCTGGGAGGTGAAGTGCTAAACCGCAGCCAACACGTCAGATTCCGTGATCTCACTGAAATTGAAGTGAACAGGATATTCAAGACTCTCCAGTGATTGCAGATGTTCTTCGACAGAGGGGGCAAGTGGATCGTTGGATATCCCACAGAAATATCTGTTAAGGTCGTCCGCGGAGAAGCGAGATGGGGTGGTTTTCTTGGAGGTGATGATTCCAAGTTTCTCGAGTTTTCTTCAGATCTCTCCGACGTCTGTAAGGTTGATAGCCGTGAGTGGTAGTAGTTCGGTCTGGCTTCCTCGACCAGTTTATTACAGAAAGAGAGAGAGAGAGAGAGAGAGAGAGAGAGAGAGAGAGAGAGAGAGAGAGAGAGTACGAAAAACTTGCCTTCAAAAGTTGACACATATATACACATATACATGTGTGTGTGCGTGTGTGTTTTTTGCTTCCTTCCTCTAACATTAATAGGTTTCTTCAAAATTATACTCTTAGAAAAATATAATTTTATCATTCTTTAAAATGTGGTCTGTACATCCACTATCTAAAACCCACTCGATTTTACTCCTATCGCAATTATATGCTACGGTTTCGCTTACATCATCATTTTTCTTTTCTACCTGCCTTAAAAATGTCCCTGTTTCATCTTCTTGATAACCTTCGTTATACGTGTACCTTGCATCGTGTTGACTCGTTCCGTCTGCATGTGGTTGCCAGCCTCTGCCTCGTCCGCGTTGACCATAACCTCGTCCGAGTTGACCATAACCTCTGCCTCGCTGT
The DNA here is from genome assembly GCF_009193385.2 of Nasonia vitripennis. Classification (NCBI taxonomy): domain Eukaryota; kingdom Metazoa; phylum Arthropoda; class Insecta; order Hymenoptera; family Pteromalidae; genus Nasonia; species Nasonia vitripennis. Next base: position 140,555 of record NW_022279591.1, read on the forward strand.
TGCTGTGGACCTCCTGTCCACTGCATTCCTCCTTTGGCTTCTTCTTTCCACGGATTTGTACAAAAAAAAAACAAAAATACTTAAAGTCTTTTCTTTCAGTTTTAAATACGTTCGGCTTTTTATTGCCGCTATCGTTCGGGCTTCGTGTTTCCCACATTTTAATTTTATTTTTAAGAAACTCACACGCGCGATCACTTTCTTGCATTGAATCTATTAAGTCACCGACATAGCTTAATGATTCCGGTAGAGTTTTTAACATGTAGTCTAATTTTTCTCGTTCGGTTACTTTTGCCCCGGCACTTTTTAACTCCTTTATTACTTTTTCGAACTCTATGAAGAATGTAGACGAATCTTCATAATCTTTCAACTTCATTCGGTCTATCTTGTTTCGTACGCATATTTGCAATGCTGTCGACTCTTTCAAATACATTTTGTCGAATTGATTTATAATTTTTAATGCCCTATTCTCTTCTCCAAAAAATTCTAACTGTTCATTTGTTATACTACAATATATGTAGTTCATTACCTTGTTGAGATTCTTCTCATTCCACTCAGTTTGGTCTTCAGATTGTTTTCAGATAACTTTTCTCTTGTTGCTGGTTGATCGCAATTTTTCCACTTTAAATATAGTAGGATTCTCTTTTTCTAAATATTATAATCTTTACCGTCAAATATATAACATCTTAAATCGACAGTTTTCGACATTTTTCTGTCTTTCGTAGTTTTACTTTTATTTTCAAAAATATATTTTTTCAATATCCAAATTTTATTAATCTGTAATTTTATTTTTTGCTCTAATTTCACTGTATTTATTTCGAGCTTCTCGCAATTTTCTTCTTTCACTTTTACTTCACTACCAGCAACACGTAGGTACGTAACCTCACTAACATTCCAACCATAGACTGATATCATGTTAATAAATGAGGAGTTTAGTGTAATGAATAATATCATCCATTGTTCCAGTGGACCCTTCGGGTTAGTGTTGTACCTTTATTTAATACTCATTGTTGAAGATTACACTTATATCGTCGGATACGCACAACATGTGCTCGGGCTCTCTATATAGCCATCAACTTTCTGCACGGCTCCTAACCCACAAATCTGCTCGGCTTAGCTTCTCACCCATACGGCGTCTCTCTCTCTCTCTCTCTCTCTCTCTCTCTCTCTCTCTCTCTCTCCACAATATCGTGGCGACATCTGCTGCATCGCAGAAGCAACATCAAGGCGATTCCACACTATTCGAGGTCGGTGCTTTCGCGTTCTCTGCACTATCTAGCCGTAAGCGTCATAACAACTACTCTTCCACTTTGTGAATAAATTATCATCCTTCTACAAGTATCTACTGCACCTACTGCGATTAAGTTATCGACGAAAAATAAGCGTAAACGACGAAAAGAACGTGGAAGTGCCATTTCAACTACGCGGCTGCTGTAACAACTAATATAGTAAATAATGCGAATTTTGTGATTTTTACTATCATGCTAAATGCTTGAACACCACAAATATCAAGATCATCATGGTGAATGAGAAGCAAATCACAGCCTGTACCTTGTGCGCAGATTATAATAATCTGAAGGGTGATAATAACGCCAAAGGCGCTAAGATGAGGACAAAGTCAACATCTACAACAACAGAAGTAACTGGAACAACATTAGCAGGTAGGAATACTCCTAAATTAATGCAGGGCAACAAGATCAGGTCAGCACCACCAGCAGCCTCCACATCGCTAAATCCTTCACCGAACCGCTCGGTCGGAACAACAACAACACCATCCATTAAAGCCGCCCTGAAGGATATTCGTGAGGCCCTTGACGTTATATGCAATGCTTAGGTGGAGGCCCTCTAGACACAGAACATCGTGTCAGAGAGAGTCTCAAGGATTAAGCAGCGTCTGGGCCCACTGGAAACGCGAATCAGAGCCCTTAATGAGCTGCCTGCGCTAAAAACTTGCATAAACAATGCAGAGTCTACCATCGCTGAGCTGCAGGCACAACTTCAAAACCTGACATCGAGGAGCCCGTCAACGCAGCAGGACAACAGCAGCACTGTGCCCAGCACTGCGGAAATCTACAGCCTTCGCAGTAAACTGGCCGAAGTCAAGAGGCGCCAAGAACAGACCTCAAACAGTGTTGTTGTTGTCACGGGCCTGTACTACACCCATGACACCTCGCTGCACCTCCTCGCGTACACAGTGATGAACAAACTTGACCCTACGGTCCTCAGAAGAGACGTGGCATCCGTCAGGACCATGAAGAGGCTTGATGCAACGGACAACACCGCCAGGGGTGAGGTCAGACTACCACCATTAGCCGTCACCTTCTCCTCAAGTGCTCTCGCTCGTTCAATCGTCGTCGCCAAAGCCCGAAAACGCAAGCTGCACACCAGCGAACTAGACGCAAGCTTGATGGAGGAGGCAGAAGCTCTGAGCCCTGGCCATCAAAGGCTTATAAACATCAATGAGCTGCTCCTTTCAGACGTCGATAAGCTACGTTCGAAGGCTCTTGTTTACTGTGACTTGGATCAGGAGCTTGACTTAAAATTACTAAGGCTCGTGAATATGGGAATTCGTTACATCTATGGTGTAAGGAAAGATGAGCACATCTCCCCGTACTGGCGAGAGTTGCAATGGCTAACCATACCATCATACGCACTGGGTAACTTCGACTTCCGCGTGACACTCCGGCCTGTAAGGGGAAAGGTGACACCCCTGGATATACCTGCCTTCGCGACGGAGACGCTGAGGAACTCGTTTCATATCAGCGCTTTATACTTGTGGAACAATCTAATATCACACATTCGAAATACTACATCCATCGCCAGCATTAAAAAACTAGCTAAACAACACTTTTTTAAACTTGAAAACATATAAACATCTTGTACACACTCACGCACACACTTACTCATCCTCGCACAATCCATCTTCACCTTTACACATTCTCACCCTACACAATCTCTAATAGAGATAACCTAAACTTTTTATTGAATTTATACTCTACTCATACAGTTGTAACTATTATATTGTACAACATAATGTACGCAAATAAAACTAAGTAAATATAAATCTAAAAATCTTACCTACTTTTCTTTCTCTATCGTCGACCCGTATTCGGTAGCCCTCATCGGTAATTACAAATAGCGCCCCTATTACGTGATGGCATGGTGTATTCAACGCGTATATTAGTGCAAAGTTCTGAGTTCTAGAATTACACGTGCAAGTCTCACTTATACATACGATAGTTAGCTAGAAGTATGTGTGTTTTTTTTATGTGGCGTAGGCGAAGCAAGCTGTGCACAAGTGGCCCTCCTACACGTGATTCCCACAGGGACTGTCGTTAAACAATACTTCCGTGGGGCTCATTAACTTTGCCTTTGAAGTTTGACATTTCTGTACATCCCCATACGTCGAGCGTCCATGGCTCAGTTGGCTAAGAGCACGCCCTATCCAACCGAAACACGCTCGTTCCAGGGGTCAAGGGTTCGATTCCCGGTGAAGTCACTCGGATTTTTTCTGAGTTGTTTTCAACAGTAAAAGAACCATGGACTCCGGCTGTTTCGAGGCAGGTTTTTTCCGGAATTTTCCTTTAGTGTAATTTCGGGTTTTCCCTGCCTCACAGGCACAAGCCTGGGCAAATGCGAAACAATGGTAGGGACTATATCGAGGGTAAATAAACGTTAGTGTAGTCAGTCCGATGCACTAGGCAGGAAGCGTCTGCTTACCGGCGAGGAGCTGGTCCCACGCATGATACATGGATCCTTCTCCGGACGAAGCTACACTGATGGGGGTGGAGAGTGTCAACTTAAGTAGCAAGGTGTGAGTCTGAAAGATGTCCTCAATGGAGAAACCTCTCAGGAGACATAGACATGGGGTTAGGAATTAGCATATAAGGTTCAAACAAATCGGGGTAAATAATAAGTGTGGTAATTTGAATAAAGGTACAAAAACACTATCTAGGCCACGTGAGGCCGATGGTGTATAAACCCACCAGTATACATCCCCCATACCCAAGGTAATTAGGGGTTCAGGATCAAACTTGCCTTCTTCATTTTGCATTTTCGAGCAATCTGCTTCCTGCAGCATCGTTCAGTCTTGTACTTCGTGCAGCATCGGCTATTTATCCTCTGGACGCACTCAATTCCGACACCTGCGTTTCTCAGCATCGGGCGTGGAAGTGAGAGCTCAACTCCGTGACCCACGTCTCTCTGTATCGGTCCGAGGAGCGTTTCGTACCTACTACTTAGTAGCCTTCGTCTAGCAATAGTTTTACTCGGGTATTTCGCCTTGTCTTTCTCTTCGTCATTTCTAACATTCTTGAGAATGGTCCTTACGTAGTTGTTTACTGCGAACCAACCATCCTCCGACGTCAGCAGCATGAGCAGCAGGAGGGTGATGACAGCATAGCTATTATCACCCTCACGAAAATAATGTGCAAAGATCTGTGCATATATCTCTGCAGAGATTTCTGCACAGATTTCTTTACAAAATTTGGACCGTATCCTTTATGTTGTACCTTATGTTGTAATATATATGTGTAAATATATGATCGTGATAATATACTCGAATTGGTACACGTCGCGCCATCTCTTAGTTGACGACGATTTAGTGCAACGAGACGAGTTTGCGCACGAGATTTTATACTTTGTACAAGTGCGCGCTACTCAAGGCTATACTATACGCCCTTTACTGTATACTCTCTTTCTCTCTACTATAAGACTTTCTATCTCGCACATCGACTCTCGAGCCATGTGAGAGATATTAAAAAATGTAAAGGTTAGAAGAAGAGTCACGTGGAAAAGTAGTTAACGGTTATTGTTAATAAAGTAAAATCGCACAGTGAAAAATTGAGCAGTGAAAGTAAAGGAGAAAATTTCTCAAATAATAATATGCTTGTGAAGCATTGTAATTCGAATTTTACGAATGTAATGTTACATTGTAAGTCATCAGGTACTAAACAATAAAAAGGGTTTTGAAAATTAACCAAAATTTAAGTGCGATGTCAGTGGATTAAAGTAGGTAAGTAAGACACGTGGTGTAGTGCTAGTATAGAGCACGTGGCAAGTTTGAGGTTAAACTTATGTATAAATGAGTCAAGGAAATAAGATTCAAGTAAAACTTGAAATAGCAACCGAAGAAGCAATCGAAGAAGTTACTTTAAGTAAAAAATTAACTAATAAAAATCAAATACATGGAAATACAAGTGTTAAACAAGAAGAAAAGGTAAAAATGGCTAAACAAGCAAAAATTAAAGATATTTTGATACCTCTTTTTGATGGTGCAAATTACACCAGCTAGAAAATCAGATTAATGACCTTATTAGAGTATAAAGAGTGTAAAGATCCAGCAGTCAGTACGATAACTGAGCCTTATAAAGATAAAGAAACAGATTAGAAAAAGATGGACCTAAAAGCAAGAACAATGATAATTAGTACTATCTCGGATAAACAATTAGAATACGTTAGTGAATGCACAACGGCATTTGAGATGATACAAAAGTTTGATAAAATGTATCTAAAACAACCAAAAGCCCTACAAATAATACGTCAAGATAAAATTGTAGAAATATAGTTAAATAATTATAAAACAGTAGAAGAATTTTTTGTCGAATTTGAAAAAGCAACAAATGCATTCAAAGCAGCTGGTGAAAAAATTGATGAATCAGAAAAGATGCGATACTTGATTAGAGCCTTGCCACCAAGCTACAGTTATATTGGGGATTTTATTGACTTTATCACAGACAACCAACGAACGACCGACTACTTTGAATCCAAGATTAAAGAGAAAAACATGACTCAACCAGTCTGAACATAAAACCAACGTCAGTACCTTTGCGGCCCAAACCAAAGGCAAATGTTCCAACTGTGGAAAATTTTGCCACTTTAAAAATGAGTGTACGAGACCACAGCAGCAGAGCAGCCGGGGTAGAGATGCTCAATGCAATCAAGATCAACGAGGTCATCAAAGAGGTTATCATAGAGGCAACAACAGAGGTGGATTTTACAGAGGTCGTGGTCGAGGCAGAGAACAAGGTCAACCGAGAGGTGACAATCCAAGCGAACAACCGGGCAACTTCACGTCTGAGACGTGGGTAACGCAGGTGTGTAACCTTACAAATTATTTATCTCTTAATTCGTCTCTCGAGTCTGGTAGAGATAATATAACAGGCCAGGTAAATCATGTAACTGCTTATAGCGCAAATTGTAATTAAATTAATTGGTTATTAGATACCGGTTATACAGATCACATTATAAATGATGATAGATTATTTGATACATATGTTAGTTTAAAAAAAATGTGGCTGTCTCGGGGACAACTGATAGAAGTGAATACTTAAATAGATGGAGTGGAATTTTGGAAAATTTTGAATAGTTTCGTTGCCAGAGAATCAAACGTATACGAAGTGAGAAATGCACTAGTCTTCGCGACAAAACTGAAATGAATTAGTCTTCGACGCAAATTCAAATGCGTCTTCGTTGAGTGCAAAGTAGTAATCTACAAGGATGAATTTAATTGTGACTTCTTTGATAGATTATTATAATTTTTTGATTTACTGATTTTGATGTGATAATCGCCGCCATTTTCTTATTTTTCCAACTTTATCGCCACTTTGACAGAGATATATAAAATATTAGGTAAAGTAATCATTCATAAACAAGTAAATTTAGAATAGACAAAATATAATACGCATAAATAAAATATAATTAAAATAATAGTATCGTACGATATTTTATGATACAACGTGCGTAAACCGAGATGTAGCGAGTGCATTTTTGCACGAGTGTGCGGTAAATCAAGGTTTACGTCACGGCGTGTCATAAAGTAATAATGTATACCTCAAGTCAATAATGTTAACTTGCAAACGTTTCGCGCATGGTAAAAAAGTCACGTCGTTTAGTTGACGCAAAGAAATTGAAACGCCATGAAAAGGCACCGCTATATTAGCGCGTCGAGGGGCCCGAAATCAAGCAGGAAAAACCGAGAAAACCCGTTAGCCGCTTATTGCAGCGTGTGTAAATAAGTGCGGCTGATATGTAAGGGGAGAGCTGAGCTGTGCGAGCACGCTAATATGCACGGCGAAGTGTGCATGGTGGGGGGAGAAAGCTGCCGCTGCTTTCGTGACGATCGGTCTGTCGCGCCGGCGTGTCACGGTCACCGCTCGCCGATTCACTTCCCAGTAAAATGTGTACCCGGCGAGCCTATAGAAGTATTCACTTCAAAAACCAATTAATGTAAAATTACCAGATAGTAAAAAGTTGTAAGCAACTGGACTGGGTAGTATAAATGTCTATTTTAAAAATTATTACAATCAAAAATATGTTGATTTAAAAAATGTTTATTATGTTGAAGGCATTAGACAACATTTATCGAGTTTTTCTAAGATAACAGTAAATTATACTATAGTAGCAAAAAATGAGAATGCCAAGATTTATAATCAATCTAGAGAATTAATAGCTATTGTAAATGTACTTAATAATTTATATACTTTAAAAAGCTTTGTTTCAAAAAGGATTGATAATGTAATGCATGCTAACACACTGAAAATTACTGATAAAGAGGCATAGAGCATTAGGTCACGTAAATTTTCAATATTTGAATAAATTAGTAAATAATAAATTAGTAGAAGGATTGCCAAATAAAATTGAAAGCACTAAAATGAAATGCGCGAATTGTATTGAGAGTAAAATGGCTAATGTACCTTTTGAAAATAATAAAACAAAAACTACTGAAATTTTAGAATTAATTCATACTGATTTGAATGATCCACATGGCACAACTGGCTATGGTAAAGAAAAATATTTTTTAACGTTTGTTGAAGATAACAGCAAATGCACTATAATTTTTTGTATCAAAAGTAAAGCAGAAACTGCAAACTGTTTAAAAGAATTTGTTAATTTAGTTGAAAATAAATTCAATATAAGATTAAAGAAATTACGTTGCGATAATGGTAAAGAATACTTGAATAAGGAAATTTATGATTTTGTAAAATCTAAAGGAATCGAATTATTACCATTCCAATACTACGATCATAAATTTAATGGAGTGGCAGAAAGATATAATAGATCCGCAATGGATATGGGCAAATGTTTGATGTGAAAAGCAAAAATTCATAGGCCTTATTGGCCTAAAATTATGAAAACAGTAGCTTATCTAAAAAATCGTACTATTGCAAATGCAGTGGAGAATAAAACTCCATATAAAATATTTTTCAGAAAAAAATCAAACATTGGACATTTAGAAATTTATGGTAGTCAAGTTTTTGTAAGAGTACCAGAAGCGTTGAGAAAAAGTAAATGGGATGATAAAGCTCAATTAAGTGTATTAGTAGGTTATGTAGAAAATGGTTATAGTCTTAGTAAAATCAATCACTAAAACAGAAATATAAAATCGCGAGTTCAAAGAAAGATTAGGTGAGTGACCTGCTTGCGCCCATCGGCGATCGCGCTCACCTTACGTTGAAGTGTCAGCAAGGCGATTGAACGAAGCGCTTCAAATTGGTAGCGCTTCAGTCACTTGGTCAATCGAGAATATTCAAAACATATGTGAAGAAATTAATTTCGCTCATGTCCAATCTGCCGTGTAATTAGTAGTTCATTAATCGATATAAAAGCGCGTTATTTTATTCAATGAAAGATAATATTAGTGTAGGAAGTACGATAACAAAGAATGTTAAATGAAAAATCTGAATTAATAGAAGAATTGAGGCAATGAAATAAAAAAATAGATTCAGTTTTTCGATCGCAAGAAGTTAGGCAGCCAAAAATAATAAACAAATAAGTAGAACGATCAGAGTTTCAAATAGAAATCGGCAACAAATTTGAGGAGTTGTTTAATTTTGTTATGACTGAATTGTCTAAAAATAAATAAATTTCAAATCGTAGAATCATGCATGATCCTAAAACCGTTTAAAGAATACTTATATCGCAAAGTCGAATGAAATTTTGGTGTTACGCGTATAGCCGTGGTAATCAAACTGACTGAAATTTGCATAGTTTGCAAAAACGTAAAAAGTAAGTCATGTATTGAAAGATAAGTAGCACAGTAAAATTTCGTTTGAATTGTTTGTATGTGATTTGAAAATCTAGAATTCGGGCTGAATAAGATTTTGTAATAAATAAAAAGGTAATAAAAATGAGAGTATCAAATGAGTGATAATAAGAAATAAGTAAATAAAAACAAAACACTGAGGTTAACTAGAAACGCTGTTCGTGAAAATCCAGCATTAATAAAGGACATAGTAATCCCTAATATCCAAAACCCATTCACAAAAAGTAAGAAAGTAATTCAAACGCCGCCGACAAACAGCAAATGGATAAAAGATAGTTAGCAAGTACTATTATCTGATATAAATAATAAAAAGCTAGAAGATAACCAACAAATAGTAATACCCGATACAGATCAGCAAAGTTAACAGAATCTAGAAATTCAAGAAATTTTAAAAGAAAATAAGGACTTAAAGCAGGAAGATACAACACCAGGGCGAACTACGAGAGCAATCAAAAAGCAAATCAAGCAGCTTAATAAAAACACCAGCAACAGCGATTCCAATAGGCCTATACAGAAGAGTTAATAATACCAAATTTCTACAAGGAGTTGAGGAGACATCGTTAATAGATATAGAAGGTATTAGTGACCAGCCTAGCTTGGAAACCCAAGTAATTCAAAGTTTAATTTTACTTTTGATTTTGATAATCTTCTTGACGGCAATCGTGCCAACGATATCAACATGGCGCAGAATCCGCTACGCTTATCGTTAAAATATGTAGCTAATTTGGTACCAGAATTTGATGAAAAAAATATTTCGATTAATGAATACATCGAAAAATTGAAGCATGCCAAGAATATATTATCAACAGCAGATTAAGCTAATTTAATTCCAATTTTGAAAATTAAATTAAAAGGGAAAACTTACAAGGTAATGTTGAATGCAACAATCAATACTATTGAAGATTTCATAAAAGCAATACGACAGATATACCCATCTACTAAAAATATGCACTCTCTGTATGGGCATATTGAAGAAATTTTGCAAAAACCAGACAAATCGGTTCTTCGTTTTGCCAACAGATTGCAAGAGTTAGTGCTGAAGATTAAAGACAGCAAAGAAGTACAAGGTCTCTCATGTCACAGACGCACATGTCTGCAACGCGAGCTACGAGACGAGTCAACGATAAGAGTCCGCGGAGCCGTAATACGATGCATAGCATGTGCTTGTATCGTAGACGTTAGTTCAGTGGTTAGAGCTCCCGCTTGTTAATCTCGGAGTCCGCGGTTCAAGCCCGCGTCTACTCTTTTTCGCTTTCCGACTCGTCTCCTCTTCGTCCGTTACACTCAGCAACAGAAAAGGCCGCGCTTGAAACTAAAATAAATAATGATCCTTTTCAAGGTTTTGAGGAAGGATTAATGCAAGAAATCAGAAGAGAATTGGGAGCAGTAACCGATTTAACAGAAGCCATTACATAAGCGATAGAATCGAAATTCAATAAAAGAGGAATTTTATGCCATAAAATAAATAATATATATTCAAATAATCACAATACAAGTAATACTATATACGCATGTCAAATCTGTGACAGTTATGGGTACGAAGCATTATTCTGTCATAATTCGGGATGTGTATATTGTAAAAATAAGGAGCATTTGTCAAACAACTGCAGAAAAGTTAAGGATAAAATTGAATGGATTTGTAAATTTTGCAATAATCTAGGACATACTATAGACGCGTGTAAACTAAACAAAATTAAAGGCAATTATTGCCAATATTGCCAGGTTATGGGCCATACAGTAACTCAATGTTCATTTATAATAGAATATGAATTGTGTTGAAAGTGCAAGGAAAGTGGTCATGATCTAACTGCCTGTACAAAAAAGGCAGATGCTAGCAATTCATGTGAATTTTGCAATAGCGCGGGCCATACGATAAAAGCATGCCCAGAGGTTGTATGCAAACGATGTAATCAACTTGGACAACCAGTAAAGTACTGCCCGTTAGTAAGAAGCCCGATTGCAAATAACAGATTTATAATGTGCTTAATTTGTAATGAAGAAGACTATGAAGCCATAGAATGTGAAGAAGTCAAAATATTAATGTCAAGTCTGTGATGAAGGCCACTCAGCTAAAAACTGTCCCCAAATAAGTAATAAACAGCAAAGTTTTAATAATTCAAATAGTAAATATCAAAATTTTGATAACTCTAATAACTTTAGAAAATATAGCAGCGGCAACACCTCTTATTGCCCGATCACTAGGCATCTGGATCCTCGAGACGTCGAGGCGCGCTTAGTGCAGGTTGCGAACCCGTCAACTCTCTCCTCAGGCCCGGCTTGCCAGCCCACCAGGACACGGCGAGAAGCTGCGGCAGTGTGCGACCAGCTGGTGACTCAGCGTCTTCCTCAGCGGCGGCGTTCGAGTTTGCGGCGTTTGCGCGGGCTACGAAGCCCTTAGGTAAAAGAGATCTCTCAGCGGGCGTTAGAGGTACCTTGCGTCTTGCATGCGTCTTTTTAGATAAAGTTTTCTTTCCTTTGTATAATTTACTTTCTTTTAGTTAAATAAAGCTTACACTTGCTGCGGCTTTTCCCTCTGATCCGTGAGGGTTTTTACGCCAGCAAGTGCATTTTTGTTGTACCACGAATCCGTGTATTTTATTTCAAGAACCCTTCACTCACTCAACCCTTTCCTTGTCGGAAATCACTCTGAGTTCTTCCACTCATTTTTAGATTATTGTTCAGATATATTGATATAGAGTAAATTTGTATTAAAATGAACTGATGTTTTTAATGGATGTTATGCTAAATGATATCTATAAGATTTTTAAATATGTAAATAAAATTCCAGCATATTTGGTAATTTAAATATAAAACAGTAGAAATGAAAGCATTTAATTATTTTAAACAATAATTATTAATAACAGAAAACTATTGTTAAAATTTTAAGGTAACTTGGAATTTTAAGTAAATAAAATTAGTGTTAAAATATGTTAGAATTTTAAGGATCAAAATTATTTGTAAACTGCTAGTTAATTTTAGTTTAATATTACAATAAAGTTGCCATTGTACCAATGGGCAATCAGCTAGTTGTGGAGGTGTGACGTCCTGCGACGTATTGCATTTAAGCAATATCAGCGGAGTCGTTACGAAGCCGGAAACGCACGACTCAGATTAATAAGTAGATCAGCGAGGTTAATGAATATCCCCCGTATACGCCGAGTCACCAGTTATAATTATACACTCGATCTGGACTCTTGTACGACGCTCATATCCGTCGACAAGAGTTATCCGGGCTTAAGTCGCGATTCCGATACCTATAGAACCTTATCTTGAATAAATCGTAAAAGTCAATTAACTGCAAGTGTTTTTCATTTGAAAAAATCCATCCTGTATAAACCCGACCACAGCACAGCAGCAGAGTTTCCAGCCCAAGCAGTTAAACCCAAGTAAGTAAAATTCAATAAATAATTATAGATCGGAACTGTGACTTAACAGTAGAATAATAAATGCCAGACATGTTTAAGTAGTTGAAGAAAATATCAAATTTATCTGTCTAGATAAACTTGATGATGAAAATGATAGAGATTCGGAAAATAGCGAATCTGTAAATTAAGAAAATAAAATACTGAAAAATGAAACTAAAACTAATGAAAATGATGATTCAAACAAAACTGATCTATTATCATCTACTCATACCTTCGGGGGAAGTAGAGATAACAATCAGAATGACCTTATAATTGAATATGAAGGTTGTAACGGGGTGAGACTTGACGTGAGAGGAGAAAATCACAAAAGGAGACGCCGGGACCGAGAATCGATCCAGCGCTCCCGAGATCTCTAGGCGCGCGTGCTACCACTTGAGCCAACGCCGCCCTATTTCGTCGGGTGTAATGTAACGGGATGTAAACTCGTTAAACGACTGGATTGCGTTCCCTCGATGCAGCAGAGGACTCCTCTCCGCCCGCGAAACACCTCCGTTGCATGCAGCTGTTTCAGCTGCTTCTGTTTCGCTGGGTCTACGCGCCGCCTGGCGCGTGCTCGGCTGCTCAACTAGGTTAAATAAGTACAAATAAATAACGCCCGCGGAGGCGGCGGTATTCGCAGGAAGGAACAGGAATCGGAAGTAAGCGAGTAAGGTTTAAAAATGACGAGAAATCACGTAAAATAATAAGACTATGGTTATATTTGCTAGTCGCGAAATAAACGTGAATTTACAATCATCAAATAATAATATGCGAGTCGCCAACAACTTTGCGACTCGCCGCGACGCCAGAATCATCGCGCTCGCACGTGCGTATCGTCGTGAAGGTCGCGCGTGCCGGATCACCCTCGCATGGGTGATAAATACTCGCACATACACTCTCTTCTATGCACTGCGCGTCACACAAACCTTCTCTTTCGTCAACGACGTTCCTAATCCTGAACAGGCTGCGAGACTTGGTCACTGCGCTGGACCGCTAGGCAAGATCAGGAATACTCGGACTCCACGGCGCACTCACACACAATGTACACTTCGATCCGCTGGACACAGCACAGCACACGGTATCACGAAGGTTTTTGAATTGTACAAGCGAAGTCCTGTGTTTACCTTCCGAAGGCCGAGAGCTATCTGAGCGCGCACCTGAAGGATGAGCCCACGCGCTCGCTCTCTCTATTTCTTTCGCGCCTATTGTCGAATTCGTACGTGTTTATTATCGCGCACGCGACTCTACGCTGTTTCAGCGCGGTGCACAACTCGCTACAAGGTAGTAAAAATTTAACGATAAAAACAAAATCAGATTGAAAGAAAAGCCCTGTAAATAGGTATGGGAAATCCAGTATCGCATTTTATTTATATAAATTATATTGATGCAAATGTACCGAATACATTTGAGGAGGCGATAAACTCTAATACGTGGAAAGTTGTTGAAAGACCAAAAGACAAAAAAGTCATTGATGTAAAATGGGTTTCTAAAAGGAAAAATAATAATGTATATAAAGCGAGACTAGTTGTAAGAGGATTTCAACAGAGAGAATACATTGAAAATGTTTATATAGCCAGCAGGTAGAATGCAATCTTTGAAAATTTTATTGTCTTACAGTTGTAAAAACAATTTATTCATAGAACAAATAGATGTCGAGACAGCATTCCTAAATGGTAGTGTAAAAACTAAAGTATAGATTAAAGAACCAAAAGGTTATGAAACAGGGGACAATAATGTTTGCAAATTGCAAAAAGCATTGTATGGACTTAAAGAAAGCCAAAGAGCTTGGTATGATTGTTTCAATAAATATGTCGAAAAACTGAATTTTGTGAGAAGTAACTGCGATTACTGTCTGTACGTAAATAACTCTAGCAATGATTCAATATATATATACTAGTCTTTGTAGATGATATATTAATTTGTTTTAAAGATAAAATTAAAATAAACAAAGTAAAAGCTAGTTTAATGATAAAATTTGCAATGAAAGATTTAGAAAAAATTGGAAGTTATATTAGTATAGATATAAATTATAATGGAAGTAGAAATAAGATGACTTTAAGTCAAACAAAATATATTGAATCTTTGACTGTAATAAAATATAATCTAGAAAATGCAAAACTATATGATACTCTAATAGAATCAAATTTAAAATTAGATCAAGCAAGCAAAATAGATGAAAATATAAAATATAGAAATTTAATTAGCAAATTATTATATACTAGCAAGAAACGCTCGCTTCGCTCGCGATTTACAAATTAGTTTTAGTGATATTCAATTGGTTGACGTGTCATTATTAAATATACTATTGAATATTAGATGTACACTCGATGGTAGTTAATTCTTATGGAACCAATCAAAAGCACGATTTCAAAAACGTTCCACGAGAATTAACTGTCGTCAAGTACAAATGAATAAAATTATTAAATACAGACAACATTCTATAAAGTAGTTATAGCTACTAGTACACAGGACCGGTTTTAAATTTATAGACTAAAATGGAAATAAATTTTAAATACTAAAAAATTTTTTGTAATTATTTCATAAAAGTATTAATTATAGTAACAAAATATAACAATAAAACAATATTAATTGAAAATTTTTTAATTTACATTTATAATATAATGTAAATTGTAGGATTATAACAATCATCAAGGCGATAGCGCCGCACTGGCAAGAAAAGACGAAGTTCGGTTTAGGACAGGGCGACCCTATATACTTTAAAATTGGGTTTTCTAACCTCCAACAAAAATTTCGATTGCATTTAAATCATTATTGCACTTATGCACAATCTGTTGGTATCTATTTGAAATATATTTACCTAATTTTCCATCTTTTAAAGGATTCATTTGAATATATTACGTTATTAACTTAATATTGCAAGTTGAAAATTTGCTTGGTGAATTTCTTTTCGTCAGAGTATCCGAATCCGGGGTCCGTTTAACCCCATCACGTCAGAATCAAGGTCAAATAAAGGTCAAAACCCTAAAATTTGATATGATCATTTTGACCCTGGATTCTTGAAGAGCAGAAAATTTTACGTCCGTATATGTATTGACTTTTTTTTAGAACAGACCTTTGTAGGTCACGTGATGGCCATCCAAAATCAAATCCATTTTCTAGCTTTCGGCTGTAAATTGAGATCTTGGGTCTTTGATGAGTTGATATTTTTCGGGTCGTTGATCGCGATTCTGGTATTCATTTGAGCCAATCACGTCCTAATATAACGATATAATATTTTCTTACTCCGGATTCTGAAAGAGCGAAAAATTTAATCCCTGTGTTTGCATCCGGGGCACCTCCCCGTGGTGACGGCGGGCAACGGAGTTGTCCCGCTATCCGGCAAAGTCCTTGGAACAAGTCGCGTATGCCGTCATGTCAAACATAACGGAAAAATTTACGATGTAGGGGGATGGAACCCCAGTATCGGCGGCTGGTCAGGGTGGGAAAGCGGACCCGCAGGCGTCGTCATCCAGTGACTGCAGCTCTGTTGAGGTGGCTACCTTGGCCTCACCAGAGTATAAAGCTCATATCATTTCTGTTATGTTTGTGGTTCGTACACACCACCACATGGCCGGAAAAATATATATCAAAATATATATTTTTCCGGCGACCTGTTCCAGGGACTTTGCCGGATAGCGGGACAACTCCGTTGCCCGCCGTCATCACGGGGAAGTGCCCTGGATGCAAACACAGGGATTAAATTTTTCGTTCTTTCAGAATCCGGAGTAAGAAAATATTATATCGTTATATTACGACGTGATTGGCTAAAATAAATACCAGAATCGTGATCAACGACCCAAAAAATATCGACTCATGAAAGACCCAAGATCTGAATTTACAGCCAAAAGCTGGAAAATGGATTTGATTTTGGATGGTCATCACGTGACCTACAAAGGTATGTTCTAAAAAAAGAAGTCAATACATATACGGACGTAAAATTTTCTGCTCTTCAAGAATCCAGGGTCAAAATGATCATATCATCAAATTTTAGGGTTTTGACCTTTATTTGACCGTGATTCTGACACTTCAAGGTCAAGAGAACCCCGGATTCCGACTTAGCGACCCCGAAAACATATATATAAAATTTTCCAGATTTTTTAATAGTCATTCCGCAATTTGACCTTCAGATGCCCTTGACCCTGACGTGATGGGGTTAAACAGACCCCGGAACTTGGATTCGGATTCACCAACCCCAAAAACATAAAGTGCACCTCCTCAGATATCGGAGAAAATAATTTCAATTTTTTTGTGGGACTGTGTTATATGCGCGAGGGGATCAATGTCTAAAGCAATAGTAGCTTATTGTCTATCAAATAGATGAAGATTTCAAGGGAAATATGCGTTGTAAAAGATGTGATATCTTTCTAAAAAATTATTTTTGAAAGTAAAAACCTTGGCAAGCCAAAGTAGTGAAATCATAAATATTAAAATGTCAAGTAAATGTGTTTGCTTCCTCCTAAGAGGAAGCTTTGTAATAGTAAAATTTTCAGCTTCGCTGAAACTTTGTAGAAACGCATTTGGAGGTGTTTAAAATATGAATCATACGTTTTTAGAAAATGTCCGTGCGGATAGCTGTGTGTGTATGTACGTATACCGTCATAATTCTGAAATCACGCAATCGATCGTAATAAAATTTGACATGCATATGTTTTCTAATTCTGAATTCAGGAACATTTTTTTTTTTTTATGTTTTTGACGCTCCTCTAAGCTGGAGCTCGTGATGCACCAGAGGTTACCGCGTCGACAAAAGAGAGAGGAGAGTGATGGGGTCCTCGATGCTTGGATTCTACCCTGAAAGGGGGAGAGAAGGAGCAAGCATGCACAACACAGTGAACCAACACATCATTAACGGTGTTAACAATAAATGCGGGCTAGTTTCGCCCGTCACTGAATTTATTTATAAGAGAGAACAGTATTTGCGCTATTGCGCTAGTCTTACATTGATGCGCTGGCACTTCGTCGACGGCGACAGTCGACACGCGGGCTGACAATCTCTAAACCCCTAAGTTAGTCGCTCCAGCGACGCAAGTTCGCGAGAGAGAGATTTAGATTTTAGATTTAATTGTTTTTTATTGTTGTACATTGTATTGTACATATACAATTATAGTATATTATAAAAAGAATAAAAATGTTGTGTAAGGGTGCTAGTGCGTGTGAAGAGTGTGAAATGGAATGAAGTGAAATGAGATGAATGAGAATGTGTGTATGTTTGTGTGATGTTTATGTGTTTTCCAGATTGAAGAAGTAATTTTTAGCTGCTTGTTTAAAGTGTAATATGGATAGTGTGTTGCGAAGATGAGATGGAAGGCTATTCCAGAGGTAGGAGGCGCTGATAAAAAATGAATTTTTCAGCGTCTCCGTCTTGAAGGACGGCATGTCCAGTGGAGTCACCTCACCGCTTACAGGCCTGAGCGCGACGTGAAAATCAAAATAGGCTAATAGATAAGTAGGTATTGAGGTGTTGAACATTTTTCTTAGAAAACAGGCCAGGAAGTATTTCCTATGTCCGGCGGTGTTAAGCCATTGCAGCTCACGCCTGTAAGGGGAGATGTGCTCGTCCCTCCTCACACCGTAGATATAACGGATCCCCGTATTGACAAGCCTCTGCAGTTTTAAGTCAAGTTCCTGAGTCAGGTCGCAGTAAGCAAGTGAGCAATAGTCAATGAGGGGAAACAGGAGTGCTTGCACTAAATGTTGGCGCAATCTAAGGCTAGTGCTTTTCCGAAAAAAATAGAGACGGTACATTAAAGAGTGAGCACGTTTACAAATTTGTGTAACGTGCTGTTTCCACGTAAGTTTGGAGTCAAGCACCAGCCCCAGGTTGCGCACCGATGATTCAAAGTTGACCTGGGCTCCCCCTATATTTATATAGGTGTTAGCAGTAGAAGGTAGAGCGTTTATATAGTAGGGGGAACCCAGGACGATAGCCTTAGTTTTAGTTACATTTAGTTTAAGTGTATTCAGCGCAGCCCAGCCCATTATCCTCTCGGCGTTAGCGCTCATCCTGACAGAACAGGAGTCAAGCTCCTCGAGGTAGCATTGGCTGTAGATCTGCAGGTCATCCGCGTAGATTAGATGGGACACATCTGAATCTAGGCAAAAACCAATATCATTGATGTACAACGAGAACAACAAGGGGCCTAAAACTGACCCCTGTGGGACACCGGTGTTTAGTGGTAGAAAGGTAGAGATCTCATTGTTGTCACCAATGACGGCCTGTTCTCTTCCCGAGAGGTAAGATGAAAGCCAGCGGATAACCTGCTTGGAGAAGCCGAAGGAGGATAGCTTTACGAGTAGCCTGACGTGACACACCGTATCAAACGCCTTGCTAAAATCAAATAGAAGTAGAAGAGTGACCTTCTGCCTGTCTATCCCAAGCCTGACATCATTAGTCAGCTTAATTAAGCCGGACTGCGTGCTGTGGCCAGTGCGAAAACCAGTTTGGAAGTTGTCAAGATAAAGTCTTGTTTCAAGGTATTCAGAGATTTGATTGTGCACCAGCCACTCCAGCGCCTTGGATAGGAAACAAAGTAGAGAGATCGGACGGTAGTCTGTTACAGCTGTTGGAGAGTTGATCTTGTTTAATGCTCTTACGAGCGATGACTTCCAGGCGGAAGGAAAGCGTGCCTCGCTCAAAGACAGGTTGAAAATTTGACAAAGTAAAGGAGCGAGTATAGGCAATGCTTTGGAAATTACAACCTGTGGGATGCCATCGCTTCCCCTGGCCTGGGTATTGAAGTGTGATACTGCATCCAACACGTCCGACTCTGTGTGTGAAAGTGTTTGTTGAGAGCATCTGGAGAGAACTGAGCAGGTGGAGAAGATTTAGAGGTAGTAATACCAAGATTTTCAAGCTCTCTCCATATCTCTGCAACGACGGTCAGAGTAGACAAGCGTGAATAATAGTAATTCAGCCTGGCCTCCTCGACCCGTCTATGAGCGTCGTCCCTTGCGATTCTATAAAAGTATAGATCCCAAGGTAGTCGACTTCTGCGAAAGCGCCTGTAGAGTCTATTCCTTTCAGTTAAGAGGTCACGAAGAGCCGCGGTGAACCACGGGCGACGCTTATGTCCAGGTGACACGGTCTTTAATGGGGCGAGATGATTTATGGCTTTCGTGATGTTGTCGTTAAGGATGGTAATGCATTCGTCAAGTGATGTCAAGAGAGAGAGAGACAGAGAGAGAGAGAGAGAGAGAGAGAGAGAGAGAGAGAGAGAGAGAGAGAGCGAAGGTCGGCGAGAGGTTGCGTTGCGTGCCCCAAGAAGTCGAGCAGGCGATGATGCGTCTTTGTGTGTGCGCCGTCTTCTCCTCTACTCGAGCTCGACGTAGAAGCTGACTCTTGCGGCTCGTGGCTGTCGTTGCGGGTGCCACAGGGTGCGGGCTGCTCTGCGGCCCGCTGTGTCTTTTGATTGGCTTCCCCGAAGGAAAGGTATGGAAGGCGACGTGGGTGAGCGGCTCCTTGGCGACGCTAACCTTCTTTGCTTGCCGGTGGATAACTGATCCGACTGGCTCGCCTCTAGTTCCCCTTCCCCTTCGGGTGTCTCTAGCCGTCTTCGGATGCCGCTTGGCTCTCTCTCTCTCTCTCTCTCTCTCTCTCTCTCTCTCTCTTTCTTTGCGCTTGTCTCTCACGCGCGTTCCTTCTCGTATTGCGCCGTATCGCCTCTCTTTCTTACTCATGCGACTTTCAGAATTCCCCCCTTTATTCGTTACTTCGCGCGCGGCTCCTGCCGCCTCGACTGTCGCGTCGATGTGTGTGATTGTGTGCGGGGTATAAGCTCGCTGTAAGTGGGCTATATGCATCGTCGCAATATGATCTATTCAATATATTCAACAATAGTGTATCTAAAAGAGCTTAATATTGCCCAATTTTTTCCGCAAAATTTTCCAGATTGACCGTTCCGTTCAATTTTTATGATAATCATCAAACGTTTCGAAAAAATGTATGACAATAAAAAACGATTATATCTATTTGCTGTAAAAATTGTAAACCATTTTGATGATTAGTTTTTAAGCTAAAAATCGAAAACTAAAAAAATGGGTTTTCTATGTCGTACAATTACGGGAGTGAAAATGCTTTAATGAAGTTGAAATTTTGGGAAAATATCGATCTTTTGATCATCTCGGCTATGTTCTTTTTGTAGCTTATAAAACTGTTTAGTATGTATACCAAATATTACTATACAAAATTTAAAATGATTTACTTTATTTTTGTGATTTGTACATATAATTCTTTTTTTCAGGGTTTAAAGGTGTTGTGTCCTCTAAACCAGATTCTTGAAAAAAAAACCTTTCACTTTTGCTTCCATTAAATACTTCTACTATGACTATATATATTTAATATACTATATTCTAAGCCTATATCTATATCACTAAGTATATGTATCTATATATCTATATATTTGATATTTTATTCACTAAGCGTAACCTTAAATCTTAAGTAAATATGAACTGTTCTCACTTTTACTACATAACACTTGCACTATAACTGTATATTATTGTATTTGTCACCATGTATACAGGGTGGGCCATTTTAATCAAACCAGTCTAATAACTCCTAAATTAAGCCATGAACAGAAAAATTGTTCAGATGAAAGTTGTCCAGGATCAAGGGGGATATCTTTTTGTGCAATTAGTTTTGACCTTGAACTCAAATTTCAAGGTCATTTGAAGGTCAAATTTTTTTTAAAAATAGGAACCCCTATTTTTGATAGCAGATTCGGAAAGAACAGGAAATTTTACGTCCGAAACGGCATTTCAAAATTTTTTTCATGACCCTCACAAGGTTATTTCAAGGTCAAATGTTAAGAAATACTGTAATTGCTATTTAATCGCATTTTCTGATAGAATAATCGTAGTTAATGTACTTTTATGATGAATATTCAAACCCAATGTGACAATGACCATGAAAATATTTACCTTGAAAACAAAATAATAATTCCCTAATTTCAGCGCTACCCAGGAACAACGACGTGGACGTATTAGGATTATGTTCCCTTTGGGGTGCTTTTTTAACGTGAGTCCCCTTGCCTTTCACCGGGGTGCTTGTTCACTGTGAGTCCCCTTGCCTCTCACTAGGATGCTTGTTTAACATTCGTTAACAAATTTTTAGTGGTCAAAAGTAAATTTTGAAGTAAACATGATAATTTTAAATATCTGAGTTCTTAATGGGAGTGGGAAATGGAACGTTAAAAATCAATGTTGTCAATTCAAAATGGTCAAAATGTTAACCAGAATAGCTATTTGGCATTGCTCAGAGATCGACTGCCAGAGCTTTTAGAGAATGTTGACTTTCGGACGTTTCATTTCCTGTTCTTTCCGAATCTGCTATCAAAAATAGGGGTTCCTATTTAAAAAAAATTTGACCTTCAAATGACCTTCAAATTTGAGTTCAAGGTCAAAACTAATTGCACAAAAAGATGTCCCCCTTGATCCTGGACAACTTTCATCTGAACAATTTGTCTGTTCATGGCTTAATTTAGGAGTTATTAGACTGGTTTGATTAAAATGGCCCACCCTGTATATAAAATATACTATATTCTACATGATCACCATGTATATGCATCTTTAGACATACGTTTGTAGACCAATGGAGGTAGAGACTGACATTCATGACATTTCATTTTCCTTTATCACATTCCACTACGCTGGACTAAATTCTTGCAATAATCTTCCCCACACTTTTTGTATTAACCGTAAATCTTAACTAAGTAAACATTTTACTCTTACGTTAACCGAAAACTTGAACTTATAGTATAGCGTCATACTTTATATATTTATTTTTCTGAAGGCTTACTCTTTAATGTTTTTTCTCCTACTTCCTTTTACCTCCTTTCTTACTCAACCTTCTTTTTTCTCTGTCTTCGTAAATCTTGTAATCCTTTTACTTTCTTATCACTGCTTTTTATAAAGCAATTGCATTATTACAATATATTATTGTAGGGCCCGTATCCTGTAAGCTTGTAGACGGTTGGGGCTTGTCTTTGTCGACCAGAAAATTTGTGCTACTTTGCAAATCAATGCACCTTAAAATTTTGTGGTACGATACAACACGTTTGTGCCTGCCTGCAGTAAGTCACGTATATTGCTTGTATTACCATGCATATATATATATATATATATATATATATATATATATATATACAGGGTGACCCAATTTAAACGGGCACCGCTCATAACTCGTCAGGGACAGCCACAATCGAAAAAATGGTAGAGACCAAAGTTGTAGGATATCGAAGGGGCAACCCGATGGTGACCTTGGATTTGACCTTGAACGCGTTTTTCAAGGTCATTTGAAGGTCAACTTTGGATTTTTAAATAGGAACCCCATTCTTTTATTGCGGGAATGGAAAGAGCGGTAAATTTTACGTTCAGAATGGTATGTTCGGTTGCGGCACTGAAGGTCATCGCAAGGTCATGCAGCCAGAATGAAACCCCGCCTACGTAATTCCTCTAGCAACGCCAAATTAAAAAAATTGGTAGAGACCAAAGTTGTAGGATATCGAAGGGGCAACCCGATGGTGACCTTGGATTTGACCTTGAACGCGTTTTTCAAGGTCATTTGAAGGTCAACTTTGGATTTTTAAATAGGAACCGTATTCTTTTATTGCGGGAATGGAAAGAGCGGTAAATTTTACGTTCAGAATGGTATGTTCGGTTGCGGCACTGAAGGTCATCTCAATGTCCTGCAGCCAGAATGAAACCCCGCCTACGTAATTCCTCTAGAAACGCCAAATTAAAAAAATTGGTAGAGACCAAAGTTGTAGGATATCGAAGGGGCAACCCGATGGTGACCTTGGATTTGACCTTGAACGCGTTTTTCAAGGTCATTTGAAGGTCAACTTTGGATTTTTAAATAGGAACCGTATTCTTTTATTGCGGGAATGGAAAGAGCGGTAAATTTTACGTTCAGAATGGTATGTTCGGTTGCGGCACTGAAGGTCATCTCAATGTCCTGCAGCCAGAATGAAACCCCGCCTACGTAATTCCTCTAGCAACGCCAAATTAAAAAAAAGTGGTAGAGACCAAAGTTGTTGTATAGGGGGGGGGGGGGGGGAGAATTGTGACCTTGAATTTGAGCCAGTCCTACAAGGTCATTTCAAGGTCAAATTATTGTTTTTCAAACTTTACTTTTACTTTGTATCCGAGATGAAATCCCTTCTTAGATGTTCTCTGTCCAGCGGCCAAGACGCAAATGAGCCCTCGCTAGCGTCCAAACATAAGTCTCGCTATTCCCCGAATGATCCCTTCCGACGGTTAACTTGCGAATGACTCCTCTAGGTGGTCGCCACCTACCTACCCGAACTCCTGATGTGCGAAAAATAAAAATGGCTCCCGAAATAAGCCTTTTAAAATAAGTCCCGCGCTCAGTCTTGCCACCGCGACTCCGTCGAACCTTCCCCTACGACGCTTAACTCACGAATGATTTTCAAGCAGGCGCCCCGGCCCCGCGCCGTACCTGCCGCCCGAACTTTCGATTTGCAAAAATAAAAATAGCCTCCGAAAATTGTCGAAAGAGTCTCACACTCGGCCTTCCGCCAAAAATATTAACGAAAATTTTTATTAACAAGCCAATCATCGATACAGAAAAAGATTAAGTAAAACATCGAAGTATTGTAGAAAAACGTCAAAGTTTGATAAAAACGTAAAAAAAATATTAAATGTTTTATTTTTAAAAAATCATAAATTGATAAACCGTAATGCCAAAATATGAATAGAATTTTACAATAAAAAGCCATCGATACAGAAAAAGAAAAAGTAAAACATCGAAGTATAAAGTAAAAAAGTTTTTATATTTATTTTACACACATTTATTATTTGAATCAGAAATAAATTGCATTATGTTTTTTTAAATAACGTTGTTGTTTTTCCATTTAATTTATTCATAAATTATTATTGTTTTAAGTATACATAGATATACATACATACGTATGTTTGTATACATATGCTATACACACATACATGTAAACACGCATGTTGAAAATACATATGTATAAGCAGAATTATAAAGTTTGTAATACATACCATGTCGTCACACAGATTATACATACAATTACTGGCAACAGTTAATATAATTATTTAGTGATAATTCCACTGTATAAATATTTTAATTCTATTAGAAATATTTTTGCAGCAGAAATTGGTAGGTACTTACATTTTTTGCACTTTTCTATTAGATAAGTAATAATAAACAACCAACAACACTAAAAAATGTATGTTCATTATTTAAACTTGTACAATATGTAAGCTGTAAAATATTGTATTTAACACGATAATAATTAATTAATAACATACATATTAATATAAAATATTGCATCTAAAGTTATGTTAATGTAAAAAAATTTTTATCTAACGTAACAGAATATTTATTATTGTTAACAAATGAAGATTGTACTTTTTACATCATTTCATTTAATATTAAAAATAATACGAATATACATTTTCTATTAAAATTTTTGTATTAATGTCTTGTATAAAAAAAGTTCTGCAATACGTAATGAAGGTATTTCTTGAAGAATCAATTTACTTAAAATTAAAAAATGTTTGATATAATTTCAAGTCATAGCGATTATTCTAGAAAATATTGTTTAAGAGCTAAATATTCCGATTAATTACCCATATTTTAAATGTATGTATAAGTTTGATTTCACTTCATAAAATTTAATAAGTTAAAATAAATCTTTTACTAAAATACAATTTTAACTATTTTATAAGTTATCTATTAAAATTTACTTTTAACACTTTTGGAATTACAAAATATTTATTTATTATCTATTTCATAAAAGCTTCCTAATCAATAAATTATTTTATAATAAAAAATTAATAATTACTATTTGCAATTAAATAATTGTTTAAGTAGTTTTTTATTTATTATTTTTTGCAGAAAACAGTCTAAGTTCTAGTAATGCAGTAGAATTTTTAAATTTATTTAGATATTTATCGACTTCAAATACTAATTTAATAATTGAAAATATGTGATTTGAGTCATTTTTTTTATTTTTGTAATATTTATAATCTAAGTAAATATGCCGGACTATAGTCGAAGCGAAATTGTTGATATTTTATTGATTTTGGGAGAGTGTCGAAGAAATTATAATGCAGCAGCACAATTATATCGGAGGCGTTTCCCAAACAGAAATCATCATCCATCTCGAAGTACGATCCAGAGAATTGAACAGCGAGAGAGGCGAGGACCTCAAAGATCACGACAACGTCATAGAGTAATGACTATCGAGCGAAATGATCCACGAGTATTGGTGGTGCTTGCTATGATTTATTTAGATCCTCATATTTCAATTCGACAAATAGAAGTACGATCTGGCATCCCGAGAGAAACAGTGAGAAGAATAACAAGACTCCATCGTTACCATCCATATCATATTACTTTGACCCAAGAGCTAACAGAACGTGATTTTGAAAGAAGGTTACGATTTTGCCAATGGGCACAGGAAAGATTGCAAAACGATCCACATTTTTTCAGGTACGTCATGTTTTCCGATGAAGCCACTTTCCATAATACAGGTCAACTAAACCGACACAATTCCCACTATTGGTCCATTGAAAATCCTCATTGGACCCGTGCAGTCGATCACCAACATCAATGGAGTCTTGTAGTATGGTGTGGTATTGTTAATGGCTATCTAATTGGGCCTTACTTTTTTGACGGTAATGTTAACAGAGATAGATACGTCCATTTTCTGACAAATGAATTACCAAATCTGTTAGAAGATGTTAATATACAAACCAGAATGCGTATGTGGCTTCAACATGATGGTGCACCTGCGCATAGAAGTTTAGATGTTCAAGATTTTTTAAATCAAATGCAAAGAATCATTAATACTTGCAGAGGCATACCAAGGCATGTGCTTCTGTCGACTGTTGGAAGCTTTGAGCGAAGAATTCAACTATGTATTAGACATCATGGAGGGATTTTTGAACACTTAATTAGGTAAAGCTTAAACTCTATTTATAAAGTCATTTTTTCATGGTCTTGCCTTCATCTGCCGGTGTCTTCACGTCTTGCCTTCATCGGCCGGGCTATGATTCTTGCCTTAATCGGCCGGTGTCTTCACGTCTTGCCTTCATCGGCCGGGCTATGATTCTTGCCTTAATCGGCCGGTGTCTTCACGTCTTGCCTTCATCGGCCGGGCTATGATTCTTGCCTTCATCGGCCGGGCTATGATTCTTGCCTTAATCGGCCGGTGTCTTCACGTCTTGCCTTCATCGGCCGGATCAAAATGGGACCTGAAAATCCACCCTGCTACGTCCTCGTCGTGGGTCCTGGACATCAAGTTTTATAATGATGACAAAACGCAGGAAATGGTACGCTAAATGATTAAAATCTTTTCTTCTATTTTAAATTTACTACTTCGTTTAAAGTGCAACATTTTACACGCTTTCAGGATCCGGAGTCGAAAAAGTGGGTGCTGTTTGAAAAAAAATAATTTGACCCTGAAATGACCTTGTAGGACTGGCTCAAATTCGAGGTCACAATTCTCCCCCCCCCCCCCCCCCCTATACAACAACTTTGGTCTCTACCACTTTTTTTTAATTTGGCGTTGCTAGAGGAATTACGTAGGCGGGGTTTCATTCTGGCTGCAGGACATTGAGATGACCTTCAGTGCCGCAACCGAACATACCATTCTGAACGTAAAATTTACCGCTCTTTCCATTCCCGCAATAAAAGAATGGGGTTCCTATTTAAAAATCCAAAGTTGACCCTCACATGACCTTGAAAAACGCGTTCAAGGTCAAATCCAAGGTCACCATCGGGTTGCCCCTTCGATATCCTACAACTTTGGTCTCTACCATTTTTTCGATTGTGGCTGTCCCTGACGAGTTATGAGCGGTGCCCGTTTAAATTGGGTCACCCTGTATATATATACACACACACACACACACATTCAAATTTGCATATTATTTAAAAAATCTTGAATCAGTGAACTTTTTATTGTACTCTTGCGTCCACTAAACATTTATAATTATTAATTTGCTAAAATACATTAACTTATACTTTTAACGCACAGAATGATATTTTCTCCATAAACACGGAAAAAGGTATTCAGCGGTTTTTTGCACGCCTCGAGAAGTTGCGAGTTCTTCATTCTGTGGCAGCGCGTTTCGCTGTGCTGGAATCCGTTTTTCGCGCTATCCCGTCAGCCAAGCGCTAGACTAGGAAGATTGGGGAGAAGAGAGACAAAGACAGAAACAGTAAACACGTGCGCTCATTGGTCCGCGCGTCGTGACTTTGGAGAGTGGGGCATGCATCCGACAATGTCATGGCGTGCATCCGAAAAACAGATCCCACGCTTGACATGGAAGCGAAAAATCGCTGAAAACCTTTTTTCGTGAATATATATCTCATTTAACCTTATTACCAGAATTAAGAAGATAAGAACACATCTACTTAAGAGAGAGCGTGGCGCTGTCGTCGTTATACAAGTCAAAAACTATAGGCCGCAACAATGCGAAATGAACTGTCATAAGTGTCATACGACATGTCGTAGATGGCGAGACTGTCGTACGGCTCCTGCAGTATCGTACTGCTATTCCGACTCCGGCATAGCCTTGGCTGCTAGACAGAAAGTGTCGCCATTATCGTGAAGGAAGATAAAGCCCGTTACACGCAAAAAGGAACAGGAACGAATAAATACTGACTCATGTTAAATCTTACACGCAAAAAAAAACAGAAAAAAATAAATACTGACCAGCCATGTTAAATAAGTATTATCCTTTAGTGCAATATTTATCAGGAATAGTTTAGTCTGTTTTCTTAGCAGGAATAATCCTATTGCGAAAATAGTCTCGTTGGTTATTATTTTTTAATCGAATCATTATCGTATATGTAGAATAAGTGTATAAGAGGCGCTAATAGCGCTGGTGCCGCTTAAGCCACATAAACGAAAAGCGAATAAAATCAGTACTTTTGAAACCATGCTTGTGTGTACATCTGTTTATTTATCTCTCCCAAATATATTATAGTATAAATTTTATATGTTATTATCATTGCAATCCCTAAAATCTTTTATACTCAAATTGTTAACGCGTGGGTAAAAGTTTTTTGATGAAAGTAGATCTTTCTGGAATACCCACGTTGCACGCTAAATTAATGGTGAACAACTGATATGTGAATAAGTTGAAACGTATATGGATGATGTTTAACACTTAAATTTATCCTAACAAATTCTATACTAGGTACAAAGTGTCGCAGAGACCGAGAGGTCTTGAGTGTTCAGAGGTTACAATATTTCTGTTCTGGATCTGTCGGGCTACTGAGGACTAGCAATGCTGTAGTTGGAATAGGTAAAAGAGGAGATGGTGGCGGAGAAACGTACCTGTTTCGTCAGCGAGAGGATTAGATCAGGTATGGAGTTTTTTGAGAGTATGAACCGTAGAGGGGTTCAGGTAGGCGGAGTTGTTATTGGGTACAAAATCCCCGTACTGCTATGGATAATGGCGCTGATCTTTTTATTAGGGTCGAAGAAACCCCAGCGACGGAGATATTTTATGATACCTAGAAATAACGGTTGGGAAAACCCAAATGGCGGTTAAACTTTATGCTACCTATCCCGGTATACTATAAAGTGCGTCATAATGAGCGTCTGCGTGAGATTAAAGCGTAGCGTTTTACATGTAGGGACACAACACAAATTAATCGTCATTAAAATTTAACATTCTTTATAACTGTAGTAAATCAATAAAAGTATTTGAATGAAACAGAGTAGTTTTATTTATATTGTCCAATTGACAAATCTGAAAAAATTGATCTATTTCATAAGAATACGAATATCTTCTAGAAAACATTGTCAGTATATTGAAAATACTATCTCGTAACAAAACCGGTAATCAGAACAGGAACAAGTTACGATTTCTCCTCTCAAAGTCTTAACCCCGTGACAGTTTAATGAATTTATCAATAATATTTGAATGTGCATAGTTTGTGTGTGTGTGTGTGTGTGTGTGTGCGCGCGCGTATGCGCATGTTCATAAGCAAACTTTTATTTATTTATATATTTATTTCAAACAAATAAATATAATTTTCGACTATTTTGTTTCCTCCTAGCGGGAACTTTGTAATAGTAAAATTTTCAGTTTCGCTAAAACTTTGTAGAAACGCATTTAAAGGTGTTTGGAGTTCAAATCATGCGTTTTTAGAAAATGTGCGTGCGGATGGGTGTTTATGTGTATGTACGTATACCGTTATGATTATGGAACCACGCGACCGATCGTAATAAAATTTGACATGCATATATGTTTTCTGATTCAGAATTCGGAAATTTTTTTTTACGATTCTTACCATTTTATGGCAATATTATAGCCATTAAATAAAAAGTTCCTAAGATTTATCAAGCGGTTAAAGTTTTGCGTAGGTTTGAGACAGCAGCCCCACCTGTTAGGTAAGATAGTAGCAACGAATAACTCACCTACATTGGTAAGTTACCGACTAAGAGGGGGGTAGCCCCGGGTATATCAGGAGCTCAACTACCTGTAATGTATAATTATTATTGCGAGTCGTCAGACGATATGTGGTCCTCATCTGCTGACTAATGTTCCTAGTGCACAGTATGCTACGAGCATAACGCTCTCGAATGGTACTAAGGTAAATAATCCCCCTCTCATGTTCGCGAATCATTCCATTCAATCTCTAGTTTATTTCTAGTATTGCTTCTCCGCTCTTTTCGTCGTAAGTCTCTCTCGGACAGGACTGTGGACCCCTACCTTGGTTACATGTCACTACATTTTTGCAAAAGTTACACAATCTTAAAAGTTACATCTTTGAGAAATTCAAATTGTAAAAATTTTTCTTCAGAAAAGTGTAAACCATTAAACCATTATTTGAAAAGTGTAAAATCCCAACCGTTGATTTTAAAAATATAACTATTTTACTTTATACTTAAGGATAAGATCAAAGGTTGAAATGATACTTTGCACGAGTGTAATGTTAATGGTCTATACTTTTTATCAAGTTTGAGAATGAAGATTTACACGTGTAATGGTTTGAGTTTACACTTTCAAAAGCTTAATTTCCGCAATCTACACTTGCAATGTTGTTAAGTATCATGTTCTAAATTTATACTCTTCGAAAGTGTAAATTCATCGTTTTACACTTTTTAGTGCTGATTTTTACTCTTTGGTGTTTAGAGTGTACGGAGGGTAGGGTCAACTTGTGATTAATCAACCTTAGTGCAAGGTTATTGCAGATTATTTACGGGTTTCAAGTGTTTTTAGTCTCCATCTAACTCTTGGGTTTGTGACATTACACGCGGTTCCCTAATAGCATAACCTGGGACATTTCAGGTTAGTCGAGCGATTTTGATAATTATGATGTTTTTCAAATGTACAACTGTTACATTATTGTGTGTCAATGCGACATTGGCTGCGTTTGCATAATCTAACTATGTAGCTGCCTAAGGAATATCTCTTTTTCTCAGTTCTTAGCTCCAATCATTGTAGGAACAATACATAATTGAAAGAAAGGTACGTCCCAATAAATTAGCAGTCAACAATAAAAAGTTTACTATAAGTATATAAAATAAGTTGAATCTAAATTGGATTATTGCGTAATCATTCAAGAGCATTTCAAATAAGTGTACAAACCTGTGCATTTAAAAACAAATGACAATGAGCTGGGGAGCCATCCCTACCAGCTCGTCCAATTTCTTGTACATAGCTCTCAAAATTAGATGGCATATTATAATGTATAACAGAACGTATATCTGGTTTATTAATGCCCATTCCAAAAGCTACAGTAGCAACGATTATCCGTATCTTAGATTTCATGAATGCAGTGTATACAGACTTGCGTCGATGAGCAGATAGCCCTGCATGATAAGCTTCTGCTATTGCAGATATATTTTTTTCATTTCTTTTTGAATGATTCAATTTAAAATTTTCATCTTTTAAACAAATACGTAATAATCCTGCTATTCTAGAACATTCTTCACGTCGAGTGCAATAAATTATAATTGAATTGTACTGAATGAATCGTTCACTTTGTAAGAGACTGATTAGAGCATCTTCTTTCTTTTTATCATGAGATATAGTTAAATTTAAGTTTGACGGTAATGGCTTATCTGATATCACACCTGTTTTTTCGTCCTTTATTTGCAACAAATCAATTATGCTAGATACTGTATATTTACTCGCAGTAGCAGTTAATGCAAGAATATTTTTAACATTTAAATGTTCTCTCAATATTTTACAAAGCATTAAGTACGATGGTCGAAAATTATGTGACCATTGGGAAATGCAGTGTGCTTCATCAATACAAGCAAAAGCAATAGGGGGCAAATGACGAAAAATAGTAACATAACTTTTAGACGTATCACAAGCTGCTAATGCTTCTGGGGAAACCAATAAAATTGTTATTTTTCCTGCTTTTAAATCATTTAATATATTTGCATGTAACATTGGGCTTTGGTTAGTATGTAAACAAGCAGCCGGTAAAAAATCTGGCATTTTAGATATTTGGTCATCCATCAGTGATACTAAAGGGGAAATAACCAACGTGATACACTTTGATCTTTGAGCATACAAATATGCAGGTAACTGATAACACAAAGATTTTCCAGATCCTGTAGTTAAGGTTACAAGAGTAGGTAATCCTGATAAAGTTCTCATGATAGATATTTCTTGACCATCGCGAAACTGCTTATGACCGAATTTTGCCAAAGCTGTCAAAACTTCAGAAGGAGCATCTGTAAAAAATATTGTTACCGTTAATTTTACGACGTATCATTATCTAATAGTATTAAAAAAATCATTTTTATTTATTTATTCACGGCTTAACTATATAGCTACTTTATTGCCCTGAAAAGCGGGTATAAAGTAGCTTTTCTAACAAAATTTTCCCCGCAAATATTGCAGCAAGAATAACATTTTTATAAAAAGTAAAAAAAAATGTATTATTATAACTGAAAATCTTAAAAATATATATTTTTAAAATTTAGTTTGTCCTATCAATGGATGTGTAGGTCCCACTTTTTAAGACAACAACGTGGTTCTATATGCAACACGGGACTAAAGTCGATCATTCCTTCAGGTGATTACTGTCCTTGCTTTTCACAGACGGTATACCCATCCACAAAAATAATCTACGACTTTAGTCCCTTATTGCATAGTGTATTATTTATTTGTTCTTTGATTAATTTTTGTACTAGCGCATGGTCTCTGTGTATGTTTGGATTTCTAACTTCACAAAGTAAAAATTAAAAATATATAATAAAACGCGTGTATCGCGTAAAAAATAGCTAGTTGGAATAAAATAGTATACGTTTCAAATGACTATGTTGAAGCATTGTTCATTTTTCACCTAAAAACAAGTAGAAAATAAATCTTTTCTCACTTTCTTACAATTAGAATAAAAATAATTTCTCACTAATTTTCAAAATGTTCATTGGCCTCTGCTAAAAAATCTTTTCAAAACACAAAGTTTAGCTTTTTATCCTTGAATTCTACTGGATATTTAGGAAAATATCTAAATTTATATTTATAAACACCAGGCGGACGGTATCTCAGCTATCCACGGAGAGCAGCTTTTCCAGAAGGGGATCTGTTTAACTTAGTCGCTCGAAAATACGACAAGCTATAATGCTTATTACCTTACATCAGATTATGTACCGTAAGGGTGACGGTCTCATGCAAAATAATAACTTAATATGTGAGGGTAGATATATTCAAGGTAGTACGTAAGCAGTATACTCCATGCTATAGGCTAGACAAACAATGCTCCCAACACCTACTTAAAGGTGGTAGAGAGATTGATGTAAGCGGGCTAGTTGGGGTGGTCTAAAAAAAGGTCGGGTGAAGAGAAGGAGGCACGTGCGCTCGTTGCGACACGCAGCCCGCTGGTGTCAGTGGAGTTCGCTCCTTGGAGAGCGGAGTGATGAAGAGGCCTGCTGTAAAGCAGGCGGTGAGGAGGCAGACAGGCAGAAAGGGCCTGCTGAGGCTTACAGTCCTTGGCTTCTTCGTTGCCTAGAGAGCGGACACTGCTCGGACCTCTCTAGGTCGACTCTTGGATCGAGTCTGGACGAGGGAGGGCCGCCCAACCCGGTGTAGGTTGCACCACCCAATTTACAAAGGGGAAAGTGGGGAGTCTTATCCTTTTTGTTATTACGGGGCCTATCCCAATTAGAGATCGGTTCACTCAAAAATGACTAGGGGGCGCGTAGCGCTTTAGTCGGAAATCGTGAGACCAAACGCCACCGAGGCCATGGGCTCCGGAGGAGTTTTCTCCTTGACCAAGGGTGCCTTCCCTAGGGGGAGTAGCAATGGGACCTTGAGGATCTCATTAGAAGTGATCCTCGGTTTGCGACGCTGTCCTGGGAGCCTGGGAGCAGTTGGCCTTCGCTTCGTCGGCGACAGTTTCCCTGGTGGCGGCCTCCTCTTCCGAGGAGAGATGGCGATGCTCCTGCGTTGTGCTGTTTGCGCAGACTGCCTGGCCGCTATTTTCCGACTGATGATTTGTAACTGCGTTGTCGGATTTGCGGCTGCCGGAGTCGGGGTTGCCCGATGGCAGAGGCGAATGTCCGGGAGCTCTGGATCAATCGTGGGCTGCGCAGGGACATCTATCAGCTGTAGATGTTCGGGCGATTCGGCGTTCAGCACGTCGGATGATGATCCTGGGGTGTGTGGCCTTGACCCAGGCGGTGGAGTGGCGGGCAGCGGCAGATTCGTTTGAGCACTGCTGTGCCGGCGATCTGGTGTGGGATCGGTCTGGACGGCGGCGTCGGCAGTGGGAGACCTCCGATGCTGGCGTCGCTCTGAGATGAGCGCTCGGTTGGTCTCGGCAAGTAGCAGGTGCAGCAAGTTGCACTCGGCCCTTAGCTCCTGAAGAGTTCGAAAGGTCGGCATCGATGTGCGCGGAATTAGCGCTGAGAAGTGCTGATTAGGGAAGGGAGAAAAGAAATACACGAAGTATTTTCTTTTTGCGAACAAAAATCAGATTTATTGCGCTAGAGTGTACTGTGCAAGTAGCCTGGGCTCCGTTGCTGCCACTCAGACGCGGTCTGATGCGGGGTGGGAGAGGTGCCTCGGCCTGGAAACTGGCCCGCTTATATGCCCTCCAAGGCGCTGCTCCTCTTTGGGGATTACCGAAAATTCAACCGAAGTCATAAACGCCTGTGAAGCGATAACAGACGGAACCACTCGTCCGGTCTTAGCTTCGATTGGCCTGCAGGATTTGCACGAAGGCCAGAAACGGATGTTAGAAGAATTACTCGATCGGTTAATTCCTAAATATGATGGGCCGCTCGGCTTTACGAACTTGGTGGAGTTCTATCTAGAGGTAGAGAAATTTCGTCCGATCAAGCAGAAATTCTATCCGGTTTCGAAGAAACTCGAAGAAATGCTCTTTTCTCAGGTAAGAGAGTTACTAGCAGCAGATATCATCGAGCCTTCGTTCAGTGACTGGGCTAGTCCCGTCGTGATGGTGAAAAAGGGGAATAGTGGAAAGCGTCGATTGTGCATCGACTTCCGCAAATTAAATAAAGTTTCCAAAGTAAGCGCTTACCCCCTACCTTTCATGGATACTATCTTGAGTAAGCTTCAATGTGCTCGTTACATATCTACGATAGATTTGAGCAACGCTTACAATCAGATAAAAATAAAAAAGGAAAGTCGACCGTATACAGCATTCAAGGTCCCGGGAATGGGGTTGTTCCAATGGAAACGTCTCCCGTTCGGCTTAGCTGGTGCTCCTGCCTGCTTCCAGCGTATGATCGACTCCTTGATTACGCCCGATCTCGAACCACACTGTTACAGCTATTTGGACGATATTATCGTCTGTACCGAAACGTTCGAAGACCATTTAAAAGTCTTAGAGATCATGCTGACGAAGCTAGCCAAAGCACGATTGACTATAAATCGCGAGAAAAGTCATTTTTGTCAATCGGAAGTGCAGTATCTTGGCGTGCTCGTCAACAGGGGCGGTTTTCGTCCGGATCCGGATAAAATCGCTCCGATTATAGAGTACCCGACTTCGAAGACATTAAAACAACTGCGCAGGTTTTTGGGAATGTCGTCGTGGTACAGGAAGTTCCTCAAAGATTTTGCAACGATAGTTGAACCTTTAAACCGACTGCTTAAGAAAGGAAAAAGCTACGTTTGGGGGGAGGACTAAGAACGCGCGTTCGAGCAAACTAAAATGCTGATAGCATCCGCTCCTGTTCTCCACCGACCAGACTTTAATAAAACCTTCTGTCTACACTGCGATGCTTCTGGCACAGGCCTTGGTGCTGTTTTAACGCAGGTGATAGAAGGGGAAGAACGTGTGTTATCGTTCGCGAGTCGCACTATGACTCCGGCAGAACGGAATTACTCAGCGAGCGTGAATGTTTAGCGGTTCTCTGGGCGATACAAAAATTCCGTCCGTACGTTGAAGGTTACCATTTTCTGGTGATTACCGATCATAGCAGTCTCAAGTGGCTAAGTAATTTACGAAATCCACCTGGACGTTTAGCCAGATGGGCACTTGAGTTGCAGGAATATGATTACACGATCGAACATCGCAAAGGCTCAATGAATGTGGTTCCCGATGCGCTGTCGAGACTTTACGAAGAAGACGACGCAGAAGAGACACGTCCGATTATTGCGAGTATTACACCAGAGGACGAAACAACTGACAAATGGTATACCGAATTAAAGAAGGAAGTAACTGATAACCCGCTAGAATTTCCTGGCTGGAAGTCATTAGGTGGAAAATTATATACCTACCGGCCTGAGGCATTCGTCGATGATGTTTTCGAAGATGAGAATGCTTGGAAATTAGTACTTCCGAAAGAGAAAAGAGCTCAAGTTTTGAAGGAGTGTCATGACAAAGCGACGTCAGGTCATTTTGGCCGCAAGAAAACGCAAGAAAGAGTCGCCTTGTCATACTATTGGCCATCGATGAAAAAAGATGTGACAAATTACGTCCGAAACTGCTTGATCTGTCAACAATGCAAAGTTGAACAAAGAAAACCAGCTGGTCAAATGGGCAGTCGCAACTTCTCGCGTCCATGGGAAACAGTTGCTGGTGACCTAATGGGTCCGCTACCAAAGTCTACCCACGGTTATGAATATTTACTGGTGTTTCAAGACATGTTTACCAGGTGGGTAGAATGCATACCTATACGAAAGGCCAACGCTCAGACCATCATTAAAAACTTGAATGAACGGGTTTTTCTACGGTTCGGAACGCCAAAAGTCTTCTTTTCCGACAACGGAACAGAGTTCCGAAATAAGGCTATGGAAAAATTCCTAGAGGAACGGGGAGTACACCATACGTACGCACCATCGTATCACCCTCAGCCTAACACCGTAGAACGTGCGAACCGCACGATTAAAACGCTGATCCGCGAATATATCGAGGGTCATCATAAAAACCGGGACGAACATATAGCAGAGTTCGCATTCAGTATGAACACGGCTACACAAGAATCACTCCAGACTTCTCCGGCGATGCTGAATTTTGGTAGACAGCCGAGCCATCCCAAATCTCTGCTTCGACAAGAGGAGATTGAAGCTATAGCCAACGAAGATCAGATCGCTATATCTGAATGGAAGGCTAGGATGGAGAAGCTAAGAGAACTCCAAGAAACGGCTTACGATAACGCTCAAGAAGCGCAAGCGCGCCAGGCCAAATATTTCAACAGCCGACACCGAAACGTGGAGTACTCAGTAGGCGACGAAGTCTGGAAGAAGAATAGAGTACTGTCATCAGCAGCGGAGGGAGTGTCAGCTAAATTAGCTCCACCGTTTATCGGCCCCTTCAAAATCAGCCGTATACTGAGCCCAGGTATTTAGAACTAGTTGACCGAAACGGAACGGTTGATGGACCGACTGCTGTCGAATATTTGAAAAAGTATCACAGTAGAGAAGAAAACGACGGTGAGCCTGTCGCAGCAGCAGACGACTGTGAAGTTACTGATCAAGTAGACGACATCAGGACTACGTCCGTCAACAATGAAGAAATTGAAGAAGCGAAAGCATCTAACGCAAGTAGCGAGCGACCGAAAAAGCGTGGTGGGCCGAGAAAAAAGCGGTTACTTGTAAAACGCAAAACACTACCGGCGAAGATTGTTAACCCGACAAACACCATAAGCGTCGAGGTAGACAAAGCGAAACGCGGAAGACCGAAAGGTTCGAAAAATAAACCGCGTGACGTTCCGAATAGTTTGTCTCCTAGGAAAACGCGAGCGCAAAAGGCGGCGGGTACGGTTGACAATTAAAATCATGCGATTAGGGAGCTTCATTCTTCTGTATACCGTCCCATTCTCCACTCATAATTCCCTTCTTCCCACATAGACGGCTGAACGCAAGATGGACGACATCAGGGAGTTAGCAGAGGAGATTGTGCAAATAATCGTCGAAGAGTCGATGAGTCACACGGTCGACGACACGCCAGCAGTACCGGCCCACGTCCCATCCGGAGTAGAGGTGGGAAGCGAACTTTTCAACCGGTCGATTTTTGCTATCCCGGAATCACCGACCGAGATCGAACTGAGGAAGAAAGCTCTGCTGAAAGAACTGCAGGTGATAGAAGACGCACAGTTCGCTCAGGCTCTAGTCAGAAGACAGCAGGCGAGAAACCGAGCGACGCAGCTCAGAATCGAGCTGATCGCTGCGCTGGAAGAAGCCATCGCTATTGGGTCGGAAATTAAGGAGAAGTATGGCCACCGGCCGGATTGCCAGCGCCACCGGTTGTCCCGAAGACGGCTCCAACAGCCGTAAGGCCAGATTCGACCAGCCGTCAGCCCGACACGACGTCGAAAACCACGGCCGCTCCAGCAGCAACAGCCGTAAAGAAACGGCCGACTCTAACCAACGAACAGTTGAACAAAGAGTTCGACCGTAACCGTGAATTGAAGCGTCGAGCGAGAAACAGGCTGCCGACTTACACAGAACCTGGACCGCAATGCCCCATTTGCGGATACCGAGGTATTGCTCGATTGGACGAGTGCCCCAATTTCAACGTCCATGGAATGGACATAACGTACGGCGACAAGTACAAGAAGAAGTAGAACAAGAAGCTCAGGCTAACGGCCGAACCACTTCATTTCCTCCTGTACCTTACCTCAATCCCGTGCAATGAAGCATTTTGTTTTTTTTTCTTATTTCTCTTCTTTCTCTCTTAATGTTTTTTTAGAGGCAAAAGACTGCCGTACTGGCCAACGGCCATATGTAAAAAGAGAGGGGAGAGACTAAAAATGAACTATTTTTTTGTTACTTCTTTCATTATTTGTATTATCTAATTAATGATGATAATAAAAAGTCAAGTTTTCCTTGTAAAAATTGATATTTATTACAAGTTCTTATTACCCAGTTAGACATGACTGAGTGCGAGCTGGTACACCTGGCAGGGTACACAGCGTCTGGGGGAGGGTGTTGTGACGGCCGAGTGCACGTCAAATGTCTAACGGCTAATCATGTACTAATTGTAATAAGATTATTGTTTCAGCAAGCTGCCAACGAGCGCCGAAACGAGCGAGAACGAGAGACGAGGCAAGATAGAGACAGAGAGAGTGAGAGCATAGGTAGCGCGGTTGCCGCCTGGCCGCACAGCGTTGGCGAGATATGACAACGATGTGCCGACGGCCGGGAGAGCTGCGACTAGAATTAGTCTCGCTGCGCTATCCACACGAGTAGCTCGCGCTGCTACTATACGTGGGTTTGTTGTGAGTCCTGCGAGCATCTCGAGAGTGAACGATATTCGTCCGTGCGTTACCGACGAGTCGCTGCGCTACTGCCACTACTGAGTTGTAAGTACCCGCACTCTCACTCTCTCACGTCGACAGGGTAATATCTCTCGTCTCTCTTTATCGATCGACGAAGTGTGCGGCGTTTGCACCCCGTGTGTAGTTACAATTGAATATACATTTCCTTATCTAAACTTCTCGTGTGTTATTTCCTACGACCCGACCTACGCCGCCTCCGCGGGCTCGTGTAAAAACACGTGCATGATCTGAGTAGGCCGAGCCGTGCCTTCTGCACGCCCGACGTTAATTTACAATAAACAGGGTCCTTCTGGCCCTGGCTATAACACGGCAGAAAAGTATTAACCGAGTGTTATACGGTTAAATATTATTATAAATAAGCATTGAAATTAGACTTCAAAACTAGAATAAATATTAGGAGTTTTCAGCGATTATCGTTGCAAACAATTTTTCTTCAGACGTTTTCACGGCTACTATTTGCATAGATAATTTTCACAATTATCAGTCGTTCTTACGACTACTTCTCCAGAGATTATCCTTGCAAGTAGTTTTTCATCAGCCGTTTTCACGGCTACAGTTTGCATAAATAATTTTCACGGTCTTTTTCAAACAGACGTTTTCACGACTACTCCGACGATTATTGTTGCAAACAGTTTCTTATCAGCCGTTTTCAAGGCTACTGTTTTCATATATAATTTTCAGGTTAATTTTCGAGCAGTTATCATCATGACTGTTGAAATTAGACAATAAAAGTAGAAGTGTAAATTGCATGATTGATTATATTAAAGCGCAATATGAGCTCAGCGATGAGGAACTAAGCATCGTTAAAAAAAAACTTGAGAGTTCTTTTATGGTCACTTTCAAGTCAAAACTGTCTGCTGTACTTTATAAAGAACACATATTTAGGAAAAAATATGTATCTTGGATAGCAGATAACTTTGTTGTGAATTTTGATTGAACAACCTGAAGCGTGGAAGACCTGACACTGATATTTTTGAAGGCAGTTCGAGATCTACGAAATACAGAATAATACAGTCTATTACTAGTAGCTTTTCTCAGGAAGAATTAATAAAAGCTTTTTATAAAAATTTACGAGATTCTGGGAAAAAGCATTTAATTAAACAAATTGAAGATCTTTTAAGCGATCCCAATTGTTCTATGAATAATTCGGTTTCAGAGAAAATAATACCTTTCACCGAAGATGAAGCAATAGCTCTGATTGAAGATGCAAAATTGTCAAAGTGGCAGTATGATACTATTCGCAAACAGGTAAAAGGAAAAAATGTTGATATTTTCATACCTAATAAACAACTATTGACAGCAAAAGAAAGTTGTTATCCTATATCTTCTAGTCTCTCCAAATCTGAAAAAGGTGGTAGCGTTGATTTAGAATAACTGTT
Source organism: Nasonia vitripennis (assembly GCF_009193385.2). NCBI lineage: Eukaryota > Metazoa > Arthropoda > Insecta > Hymenoptera > Pteromalidae > Nasonia > Nasonia vitripennis. The sequence continues at coordinate 181,089 of NW_022279591.1, forward strand.
GAATAATACATCTAAACGTCTCCTACAGATACCGGATATTGTATCTAATTTCAAAACTAGTGAGGCTGAATACTCTCTAGTTTTGGCTAGTAAATGGTGAATTGACGGATCATCAGATGATATACAGTTTAAGCAAATTTTCGTGCTTCAAATCTTTATTATTTAAAATTTTTACTTTCACCTCTATTAGGAATTGACATAAGGGAAAAAGATCTTAACAAAAATTGAATTTTATTACTATTGCAATGTATATTTTAACCGAGCGACGTTAGGAGTGAGGTAAATCGCACTAGTTATTATTAGAAGTAAGATAATGGATTGTTAAGAATCAGGGTTCGATCCTCGATTTAGGTTAAGTTTTATTTTTTTGCAGAAAATTTATTTGGATTAGCATCAACAAATATATTTATCATAATTTGCGACGTGTCGTTAGAATAACGACACGCGATTACAACACATAATTTCGAGCCGTTGATTCTCGGATGTATTTGTGATAAATGCATCGGGGAATCAACAACATTGGATTATATTTCCTGTTATCCGGTACGCCTGGGGTTCCTAACTTCACCCGTCAGCGCCGGAGCCATAGGTGGCTCCCCGGTACTGACAGATAGAGCATCACTCGCCGAAATAGCGTCAATGCGGCCCAACAGAAACCCTGGGTCGCTGTTATATCGGCAGAACCGTCGTGCCTGTTGCTGGTGACGGCACCAGGAGGCTTCGCGTTGTCCTCGGGAATACGAGAAGATCCGCGCGCGATAGCCACGAGGCCGCAACTGACCGTTGCGCATCCTTGCCACGCATCTCGCTCGCAAAAACATTCGTACGAGTAGGTAAGCGCCGAGCCGCGATCATATTGCAGCCGCGATAGTGTATAGCCGCGGAGAGAGGGAACGCGCGCGTGAGCTTCGGCGAGAGAGAGTGAGCCGCGCAGCTGACTCGCGTACAGTAAGCGTAAAGGCGCGTCGACACTCGCGAGCGTCGTTGGAAAATATGGCGCGTCGCCACTAGTAGTTTCCGTACTATTCGTTATCGTCGGGAATGACCGCGTTAGGTGGCGTCAAGATGAGACAATAGTGCCAGTTCGTAATTGGCGTCGCAGGACGCCATTAATATTCATTATGACTCGCATTCTTTCGCGCGGGAGAAATAATATATAGAGGGCGTTCCGAATGCGTCTTTTCCGGGACGCGCAGGGTCTCGCATCGCGATGAAGCTTCCTCAGCTTCAATTCGTCGTCAACCCTGGAGCCAAACAGGTGGAGCAGTCGAAGTAGTAGTCCTTCGTTGTAAAGTCGTAGAGTCGTACGTATGGAGTTGTCGAGTCGCGAGTGTTCGCTTAAATCACGAACGAAGTTGTCACGAAAGAGATCGCGTTTTTTAGCCGTTTTGTTGTTGTACGAACCGCGTAAAATAAGCCAACAAGTATTGTCCGTTTCGGTGAGATGACGCGATCGCGGAGTCTGGATGGAGAGAGGTAAGGCGAACGGGACAAATTGTATTTTGGATCGTGGCGCCAATAAGTCGAGGACTAAATAATAGACTCACAAATCCGAAACGCGAAGCATATAGCGACAACAGATCAGAGAAAACTCTGGATAGCGCCGGCATCAGGCCATTACGACCGAGGATTCCTTCCTCCTATCATTGCGCCACAACGGGCTTCCGAGTCCCGGTTGTTTTCGCGATTTTCAGGAAACCAAGGGATTGAGACCAAGGTCCACGGTTAAAATCATAGACGTCGCGTTTCCCAGGATTTCCTCCAGAGGCGAGTTGTCAATCGCCATCTTGGTCGAGCCGCGTCGGTTAAAAGGACGCCACCGCCATTTTGGACCACTGAGGTGTGAATATCGCGGAGAAGTACTGAATAAAGTGTTGAATCGGTTGTTTTTGGAGAATATTGAGAAGTCGCGTGATTATTAAAAGTCGTTAATCGAATTTAGGAGTCGCGTTTTGAAGCACAGAAAGATTCTCGTACTATTGAAGGTAAATCGCGTCCTCGCGACTACTTGTGCCGTAATTATGAAGTAACATCGACCGCTGATTAGCGATAACACGAAAGCCTAAAGCAATCACCAACCGTGACAAATCTTTGACCGTTGGAAAACATTGTAACCATATCTAATACACCCGGGGGTTGAAGAATATACAGTGTGTTTCATTTTAATCCGACCACGACAAAAAACCATGGAAAAACTAATTTTAACGAAAAATGACCTTAACAAAAGTTGACGGGGGCCATCGAATGACACAAACACCTATGACCTTGAACTCGATTTTCAAGGTCATTTGAGGGTAATTGTGATTTTTTTAAATAGGAACCTCTATTTTAGACCTTGGAATCGGATAGAGCGGAAAAAATTACGTCGCAAAGGATATTTTAGGTTTGCTTTGGTGACCTTGAGAAGGTCAATTCAAGGTCAAATAACAAAAAATCTGCTAAACAGCTGTTTGTCTGTTTTTTTTCTGATGTCGAAAGATGACCTTGACAAAAGTTGAAGGGAGCAAAAGGGGCCATCTAATGACACCAACACCTTTGACCTTGAACTCGATTTTCAAGGTCATTTGAAGGTCATTGAATTTGTTAACGGGAACCCCTATTTTTGACCTCAGAATACGGAGCAGCGGAAAAAATTACGTCGGAAATGATATTTCAAGTTTGCCTTAGTGACCTTGACAAGGTCAATTCAAGGTCAAATAAGAAGTATCAGCCTAAGATTGTTTTCCTTTCAATTTTTTCGTAGAATTATCATTTTGTTATTGTAATAAACATTAAGAGAATAATTGACTTAAAATGTGATTATGCTTTGCTGACTTTAAAGCCATTTTGTAAGGTTAAAAGTGCAAAAATGCAATATCAAATGTTATGTGAAGTCCATATTTATATCCTAACTTTAGCGTTACCCAGGAACAACGACGTGGACGTAATAGGATTGTGTTCCCTTTGGGGTGCTTGATTAGAGTGAGTCCCCTTGCCTCTCACTTTTATTATGTACAGATTTGAATGTAGGTGCCCAAAGACACCACCATATTTTTGGATTCTATTCAGTTCTTGGTATGTTTTCGTAAGCGAATTTTTATCCTATCTTTAGCGTTACTCAGGAACGACGTGGACACAATTGGCTACTAATTTTCCTCCTCGAATTTTGCCTGAATTTATTGTTGAAATAAATAATTTATTTTGTAAAGATGATTTTTCATGTTGAATTTTCCCGCGACTCATTGTTGAAATAGACAATTTTTCTAATAAGAGATCTCTTTTCATATGAATTTATCCTCTACTCATTGTTACTTACACTTAGTATTCAATAGTTTACTAGTTATTGAATAGTTATTGATTATCCAAACTAATCAAATATCATTTGTTTAACTTTTTCTCTTTTTCATTCATTGACCTTTATTTTTTCTATTAAAATTTATTACTCATCGAAAGCTATCTAATTTGTTCAGTTTGGTAAAAACAAAATTTTTTATTGAACTTGTTATAAATTTTTAACAATGGCTGATTATCCAGCCGCTGAAAGGGTTGATATTTTATTGATTCTTGGTGAATCTAGACGTAATTATCGACAAGCTGCAGCCTTGTATCGAATTCGATATCCCGATAGAAGACATCCAAGTCATACAACCATTCGTGAGATTTACCGTAGAGCTCAACAAGGGCAACTAGCACGGGTTAGAGAACGTCGTAATTACAACGAAGATGATCTTCGTGTAATGGTCGTTTTAGCAATGGTTCATTTGAATCCCCACGTTAGTACCCGTGAAATTCAAAGGCAAAGTGGTATACCTATGGCTACTGCTTGGAGAATACTGAGAAGTCAACGTTATCATCCATATCATATTACTTTGACTCAGGATCTCACGAAAAAATTGAAAGGAAAACAATCTTAGGCTGATACTTCTTATTTGACCTTGAATTGACCTTCTCAAGGTCACTAAGGCAAACTTGAAATGTCATTTCCGACGTAATTTTTTCCGCTGCTCCGTATTCCGAGGTCAAAAATAGGGGTTCCCGTTAAAAAATTCAATGACCTTCAAATGACCTTGAAAATCGAATTCAAGGTCAAAGGTGTTGGTGTCATTAGATGGCCCCTTTTGCTCCCTTCAACTTTTGTCAAGGTCATCTTTCGACATCAGAAAAAAAACCAGACAAACAGCTGTTTAGCAGATTTTTTGTTATTTGACCTTGAATTGACCTTCTCAAGGTCACCAAAGCAAACCTAAAATATCCTTTGCGACGTAATTTTTTCCGCTCTATCCGATTCCAAGGTCTAAAATAGAGGTTCCTATTTAAAAAAATCACAATTACCCTCAAATGACCTTGAAAATCGAGTTCAAGGACATAGGTGTTTGTGTCATTCGATGGCCCCCTTCAACTTTTGTTAAGGTCATTTTTCGTTAAAATTAGTTTTTCCATGGTTTTTTGTCGTGGTCGGATTAAAATGAAACACCCTGTATTATGACATTTTTGTACAGCATAAACAATATTGTGTCACGATTATTTCAACCATTAGCCACGCCAGGTATACCTGTTCCTAGACCTACACGTTGTCCCCTTCTGTAGATGTAAGAGTCCGCGGTACGGAGATTGAACTAGTGTAAACTGATTGTTTGCGTCACCGGAATCGGTTATAAAAAGCGCAACATCACAAATTATTTAGTAAAAACAAAATAATTTATTTCAATTAGAACAAATACTTCAATTTTATGAGTGATTTCTGACGTAATTTTTAATGTGATTTCTTACGTGAGAAATCACGCTAAATAGTCACGTGATACTTCATGTAATTCTTATCGCCAAGAAATGGACTAAACATCAGAAAAAAGAACTTAGTTTGACGTCAAGACTATTACATCACTACAAACCATAAATGAGAAATCGCAAAATGTCCGTCATGGTAACGTTCATAATTTTTTTAATGTTCCGTACATCGAGATCTGATAATAAAACGAATTAATTTAGAGAAAGCGCGATATAATATAGATTTTGGTGTCACGTTAATTAAACTACTTTAATTGAGTGTTAGAATCATAAAACAGATAGATGACGTTATAATCATAATTCGGTTTTCTAAAATTTGCAAATTAAGGCGCCGCAAGAGGGTGCTGTCATCGGCTCTGAAAGTTATACCATATCATGTGATATTTGGAGGCAGGTTTGAACATGATTGTACTAGTTTAGAGAAATAGAAGTTAGGAACTAAAATATTATGTAGCGTAATATAGTTTCAATAGTGGACATTTTTGAATTAATTTTTCAATAAAAATACTTTTAAAGCCCTATATATATATATATATATATATATATATATATATATATATATATATATATGTGTGTGTGTGTGTGTGTGTGTGTGTGTGTGTGTGTTAAGGCTACTTTATTTGCATTTTAGACCTTAAAATATAAAAATCTGAATGTTTGATCCGGACTCCGACAACCTCAATACAGTAAAAAGATACCTTTTTATAGTAAAAAAAGTAGCTGTGAAGTTTCAGAATGGGCCTGACCTTCTACTAGAAGGTATGTTGAAAACAAACGTGCTATAATGGCTAATAAGTAGTTTTACATGCAAATTTGACACTTATAACCTAGAAAATTTCATGTCTACCGATACAAACACATGTTAATCAATTTTCGTCGAATATTACCTGTTGTACGACGTGGAATCGAGCTCAAATTCTAGAATCATGTGTCAAAAAAAGTTCAATATGAAATAAATTTTAAATTATGAAATTACTTAATAATATTAGAGTCTCAAATAATCATCAATTGTTTAAATCTTGGTTATTAAACGTAGGCGAACAAAATTGCATACTTCAATTTGAAAAACAAAACCATGTAACTTTAATATCCAATGATATGTTATCTAGAGCAAATTTAATATATGAAATTTTCGGAAGTAAGATTGATCTCAATGATAAAACATTATATCAAAAAGTAATATTAACACCGACTAATATTGATGTTTTAAAAATTAACGACGAAGTATTAGATCAATTGGAAGGAGAAAGTCGTACATATTTAATTATTGATTCAGTAAATACAGAAAAAATGAAGATATGTTTAATTCAGTATCATTTGATTTGTCCATTCATTAACACCCAATGGACTTCCTCCTTATAAATTAACATTAAAAGTTGATGCGATTGTAATTTTATTGAGAAATTTAAATTTAGATGGTGGTTTATGCAATGGAACTAGATTAATGACATAAGCATTACGATCTTATGTTGTTGAAGTTGAAATTATTACTGGTACCTCTAAAGGTAAAATTATTTTAATACCCCGAATTGATTTAAGTCCTTTAATTGAAAAAGTTCCATTTACCATGGTACGAAGACAATTTCCATTTAGATTAGGATTTCCAATGACTATACATACTTCTCAAGGTCAATCGTTTGACAATGTAGGATTATATTGACCATCTACAGTTTTTAGTCATGGTCAATTATATGTTGCTTTATCTAGAGTACGTCAAAAAAAATAATTTAAAAATATTATTAGCAGAAGATTCAGTAATAACAGAAAACTAAGATGATAAAATTAATTATTTAAATAAATATTTCATTGGTAATCTAAAAATTTATATTAAATGTTGTTTATCGTGAAATTTTTGAATTAGACCATTTTTAACTACTTTATCCCTGGTAGAAATCCGTTTTAGCTCCTGGCTATTTACTGGGCAGTATATCTGCATGGGCTATAAACAAGCTTGTTTTTTTAGTAAAGTCTTGACCACCGATGAAACGCTTTTTCAAATATTTCTGAGCCATTTCTTGAAAAGCATAGTGTAAGCTAGTTTTTAAATATTAATTGGATAGGAAAGTTGATTACAAGGCAAAAGTGAATTTGTATAGGGTATGACAACAAGCGAAGAACTGACTATTATTATTAGGGTAATGTAAGTGTCTAGATACTACCATTATCGTAACCCTTTAATATCTATGAATGCGCTAGTTTTATGCTACAATTTTATGCATAAGTTTTATGCGCTATTATTATATTATATATATACATATAGGTATTTTCGTGGCTAGAGATTAGTTTTTAGTTATATTACTTAACTTATTAATATAAAACATTAAGAGTAATCACTATATATTTTTATGTAATGAATATTATTAATGTTTTACAATATAAGTTAATTATATAATTAACAATATTAAATATTTACTAGCTATTTTATATAAATTTTTGCTTGATTTATCAAAACCTTACAACTTTATAAAACATTAGTTTACAGTCTATCTTAAATGATTATTTGTACTGTAAATTACAAAACACTTATCGAAAATCTTTACGGTAGTAGATTGAACTTCGATTCTAAAAGTTTAGTAATATTTGAATACATAGCAATAAACGTAAAATTAAATTAATTGTTCTTAAAATGACCTAAGTAATATGCTTCGTCGAATTCTTTTTCTGAACTATGTTCTGGTGATTGCGTATCCTCTAAATCTTGAAGTGCGTCGAAACGTACATTCGTTGATGCTATTAAATCTATTTCTGCATCGTCTGATAAAGAGAATCCGTTGATGAGTGGATCAGTTTCAACATGAAGTCGTGGATACTTTGGAGAAGGTTCAACTGCCTCGGTAGCAAGCACACTTATCGATCCATCACTTGTTCCGACATATTCTGCTCCTGTTAGGAGAACTTTTTGTAACGTTACTTCACCTGCCTTTCCTCTTATTTTAACGGTGAATTGTTCGCAGCCAACAGATGCATCAGATAACTCTTCCAGAGCCTTGTTTAGTGTATTGTACTTTTCCTTAGTATAAGAAGGTGATGGATATTTTGCAAAGCACTTCTGTTTGACATTATCAAAAGAAATCCACTTTGTAGCAACAATGTCAACTTTACGGACACTGGGTTTTCTTCCACGAGTGACAAATTCCACAATATGATATGGATACGTTTCTAGCCAAGTCTCGTTGCCAGTCATTGCTGAAAAATATTTTATGCTTTCATTAGAAGAGAAAAGTTGTAGACTCCATGAAAAGATTACAACTCATACTGATGACAAAGCTAACCTATAAATCAATTGGAGCAGAAAAAAATCTTCACAGCAACAAATAGGCAATTTAAGTTTGTACATTAATAGCAATGTACTAGAAAACGAAGTTTGACATTCTGATAAAATAAAATATTTATTTTTGTAAATACTTACTATAAGCGTCACGCTTCTCGAAAAGGCAAGTGATAACTGAAGAAAACTCATGAGACGAATTTTCTCCTTTTATTCTGACTTGAATTTCGCGGAAAGAGAGTCCATCCATTATTAATATTCGATTAAGCAGTAAAAAATACCGAGGACGTTGTAACCATAGCAACCACGATGTAGAGGTTAAAATGTTCAAAACTTGAATCTTTAAAATAAGTTTAATAAAAAAACGAAACAATGATCATAACTTGTTGCAAATAATCCGTCAATCTGAAAAAAATGATGTTTTTAATGACTGGATGAATATTATGCTTAACCTCAACTTTTTTGATAAGAAAAGTTTGTTATAAAAATGTTGATTTTTTTAAATTGTAGAAAAAAACCTTATAGACGATTTTAAATTATAGTTAAAACAATATTTGCTTACCTATTAATTAATAGTGTTGCATTTCATTGATCAAATGACAAAGAACCTTAGTGTAACAAAGGGACAACAAAGCTCCGGATCTCATCTGCAGCAAAAAAATTGACTGATATCTTGATCAATTTACTCGACAAGCTCTCAAGTGGCACCATTCTTGAAGTAGATCTTGAATTGTTTACATTTTCTATTTCATAAATATCTAACATTGCAGAGTCACAAGGATAGGTGTACAGCGACTTCTTGATTTTATACTTAACTACTTTTAAGTAAATTTTCTTTTTATTATCTAATAATCCAACTATTTGAACAATATCTCCACTTTTGAGTTTAACTGAATTATCTGGATGCTTAGTAGAAAACCACTGTTGTTTGTACATCAATTGTTTAATTTTTCCTATATTATTCTTAAAGATGACTAATTCTTGAGGAAGTTCAACCACTTGATTGAATATTGATCGTTCTTTATGAATGCGTCGACAATACTGTGCAATAGTTCTATGGGGTGATAACAATATATTTTTTATTTGTCATGATTCGCTTTCATATGGAAAAGCTGAGATATCATTGAGATTGCACTGCATGTTCCCTACGTCATCTGCCACATGACATAAATTATGTATATTTAATGACACAAACTTTGCTCCATATAGTGCCATACAGCATCTTCAACAAATTTTATCAGGTAATTTCTTGATAAATTAACGTAAGACACTGCTTCTTTACTAGTTAAAAGTCGACAAGCGACATAAAACAACAGAAAATGATTGTATAAATTTGCTGGAAGAATCTTCTTTAGCACTATTGGTCAACAATATAAAACAAAAAATCTATGCTTTGAATCTGTCGTAATCACTGGATGATCTCATTTTTCTTGCTAACTCTTTAGGTATATCCTCTTTCAACATTTTAGTTTGACGATTTAACTCACTTTTTTGGTTTGCACTTATTCTTACATTCAAATTACCGGTCATCCAGTTTTCAAATAATCTCAGCATGCAACCCAAATATAATAAGTGCATGGAATCTAATACAAACTGATTAACGAGATTAATCTTTGGTGTTATAGCTAATAGAGGTGATGCATCAGTGTGATGATCTGCGTCCATTAACAATCTGAAATCTTCATCTGTTCTTTTGTTTCCAAGTAAAGCATAAACTGTCACACCATCAACTTTACACGCTACAACATCACAGCTTTCACAACCATTAAAGCTTGTATGTGATTTAGTACATTTGACTTGTGATCTGGCAGGCGTGTCACAAACAAAACTTCTCCCCATGATTGTGAATTCTTCAGACTTGATAAGAACTCCATTCATAAGAATGTCATTTAACTCGAGTATAAAAGGTTCCAAGAACCTTTATTATTATCTTTAGGTTTTCCGTTCCCATAAAACACTGACATAGTAAATGGTTTGTAAATTTTAGGCATCGGCTTATAGTACACTCTGCACAAAATAGGCCGCATGGTTTTAGGACTTGATTTTTTAATCTTAACACCATCAATGTTAAAGTCTAAAGGGAGAATTTTATTTGGATGTAAGAGCGGATTAACACATGCCTTGAGTCCTTGCTTAATACCTAAGTATGAGAACTCTGCCTCTGACTGATCAGTATCCATCATTACGTCAACAGTATACTGAGCACTTGAGGTATGTAGAAAAGTACATGAACTGATTGGAATTAAAGGTAAAAGTCTTGTTTGTAAAATGTTCAATAACGAATCTAGGTGTTTCTTTGGAATTCTTGACTTCACAGCCCATGCTCTCAACTCACTTATCTCTAGTTCTTCATCCGCACTGTGGTGATAATTTTGTAAATGATTTTCTTCTAAACTGAACACAGTGTCACCTTCGTTATCCACATGATCAGAATGATTTATGTGTTCCCAGTCCCATAAATAATCATTGCTGCTATCACTATCTTCTAAACTAACATCACTTTCACTGTAATCACTGTCAATATTATCAATATCACAAAAGTGTGACTTTTGATTTTGATGTAGATGTGATTCCAAATTTTCTTGATGAGTATATACTATGACTTGGCACTATTTCCCTTTCATCAAATCTTGGTGTATCAACTTCTCTAATCTAATCAAAATGTTGAGCTGGAAGACGTTAACGTAAGCGATGCCTACGAACGCGTTTAGTATTTCTACTTCTGTCCATTGTTTAAAACAAACAATTTCAATAGTTTTTAAAGGACCGGTTTGGAGCAACAACGTTCATTTCGGAGCAACCATGTAAGCCCTTTTGGAGCGTATCGAAAAGGATAGGTTATAGACTTCTGCTATAACCACTTACGACGTATTTATTACTCAGTAAATGACGTTGACAGTCAAATACGTCCGAATATTTTGAAATTCAAATTGAAAACCTCGTTTACTGATTTATATAAGAAGGTGCTAACCCCTTTAAAACTATATTTTTTAACGAAATATGTTTGTCCAATATATTAAAATAATATATTGAGTCATATAAAAATTTAAACCATTTACTATAATCTTACTTTTACTGGCTACTTTTTAGATATTAAAGCAGCACTATTAATAGAAACCTTCTTCATTTATGGCTGGCATTTACTGAGGATTTTGTAGGTAGTAAAACGAGATAAGCTTTATTAAATAATTTTTACGTGAAATCTAGCTAAGACTTTCATATTTCGTAGGTATTAGAAATGTAAACATCTCTACTGATTTTTCATACTTAGTTATTAGTTTTCAAACTATTAATAATATTTGGATTTCTACCAGGGATATTACGTATCTTCTAGTATTTTCGATAATAATTATTTCATTTATTTATATACGTTAATACTGAACATTAATTTAATTCATCTATACATTAAAATTTTTAATATGGTTATGTATAAGTATGCTCTGCCTAACAATAAAACAATAAGCATCAAAGAAATAAAAATAGCAGCAACCAATTTCATTGCCATTAATAGCGCTTGTATATTATTATTTTTATATAATAAATTAATTAAATAGCAAAATATAAGTATTTGATTATAAAAATTTTATATAGTAAGCATCAAAGAAATAAAATAGCAGCAACCAATTTCATTACCGTTGGTAGAGCTTGTACATTTTCATTTATGTATTTATCAAATTATTTAAATAAAAAAAAATGAGTATTTGATTAGGAAAATTTTATATAGTAAGTACATAAGAAAAAAATACCAGCAACCAATTTCATTGCCGTTGGCAGCGCTTGTGCATTATAATTTATATATTTAATAAATTAAATAATGAAGTTATTTAAATATTATTAAATTCACAGTACAAAACTACATTTTAAATTAATAGAAAAGCTACTTCTAAATCTCAAATTTAGTAGCGCTCTTTTAATTATATTTACAAATGCATGGTGTAGAATATGTATATAAAAATTTAAAAGTAAAGCAAGTGTATAATATAAATTTTGAATTTCAAATTTATTAATGAGGACTAAGATATATAATTCGTAAATAAACTACTGAAAAACTGTCAATTTACTAGAAATTTAGTAAAATATTCATTCCAAAATAGTTAAATTAAAATTTTATGTAGTAATTTTACAACTTTCAAAATATGTATGTTCCATAATTTTCTACTCTGAGAATAGTAGCTCTACAAGACCTCTTTTTATCGGGTACGTCACATTTATTCTACAATAAATAATAAGTTGCTTCAATAAGTAAATGATTTTAAATAATTTTAATAATTAATAAATTAAAATATAACAATAGCAGCAACTAATTTTATTTTTTGGTAGCGCTAATATAACATCTACAATAGATCATATATTATAAAATTAATAAATCAAAATATCAATAACAGATTTATTAATTGAATGAACTTTATTAAATTATATTATCTTTAACATTTACTTTTTTATAATAATTGTATTGACCATAAATTATTTATCCTAAGTATTTAAACAATATTAAATAAGTAAGCGTACAAAACTTATAATTTTCTTCCTTAATATAAACATATATCGTCGATAACATTAATGCGGGCTTCTTTCGATATGCTATCCAATTTTTCGATATATACTCTCATTAAGATTATTATGTATTATAGTATTAACATTTTATGCATATTTTGTATATTTTAGAATCTTATTTCTTCTTTATTTTAATTATTTACTACTCTTAACTTTAAACTATTGCATATTTGACATGATTTATTATTCTTGATTATACCAACTATTAAGGAGACACAACACCTTTAAACTTCGAAAAAAATCGATTTTTTATTGCTTATTTTGACAGGAAATTTTCCGTAGAACACGCTCCTGAAACCCGTTTATCAATGAAAAAACTTCCCGCAAAGTTATAAGCAAAATACTAAAATAGAATTTTTATCGTTTTTTCGTAAAATTACGTATTTTTTATTTTTTGTCTAATACAACTCATAATTTTAATTTTAAGTTTTATGAATTTAATCTGAATAAAATTTTTATTGTAAATATTGAAAATACTATTTTGTTATCGTAGTTCATACGTATATTATGCTCCGCATACACATTTTAGTAAATAATTTTGAGCGTATTAATAATATTTTTTTGCGTTTTTTTCGAGATAAATTTTTAGTTTCGCTTATATAAGGCTCCGATCGAAATGTAGGGACATTTATTTAAATTTAAATATCGCGCGCCCGCGCGCCACCTGTGGGCAGGTTAGAATTAATGTGTCGGAGAAGGACAGAACGACCGTTCTGCTGTTCTGCTAGCAGACAGCAAATATTTCAAAATACAGCTGATATAGCCCTGGGATGTTTTACACTAAGTTAAAACAGCTGATGTTTTAATACATGAAAAAGGTGATATTTTTTAAGTGTGTTTTTAAATTAATCTAAGTAGTATTTGCAGTGTTTTTGGGGTTATAGCTTATAACTCCAAAAAGAAAAAAAGTGAAGTGTTAGTTTAAAAGCAGAGTAGTGAAGATTTGAAAAAAGTGTGAAGTTCACTGATTTTGAAAATATGTGTGATTATCAAGATATCAAGGGCAGGTATGCGTGTATCCATCCAGACAAGAAGTATTCTTGAGGATCAGGCAAGAAGAGACAAAGAAGATTTGTAGAAGTAACGAGTGAGAATAAATCTGCCAACAAGTCAAGACTTCAAGTTCATCAAAGAAGATACAAACTCCAGCAGCGGAAGATACCTCTGAGATCGGGAATAGATTGAATGATATCAAAATTCGATTACCTGCGCTCGAGAAAATTTAGATTCTTAATGAATGCCATGGCTAAGTTCAACTTGGCGAATCCAAAGCTTAGGATTACGATTCAAGATTCAAATAATGTGTATTGAGTGTGGTCAGCTGACAGCTTTTAACTTATGCAAAAAAGTTGGCGTCAAGAACCATGCTTGGGTGAACAACAGAAGAGCAGTAGTTACATTTCGTGCTCTTGGACTTGGGCACGCTGGTCATCATCTATTTTGTGGGTTGATTGACTACTTAATACCCATAACTCAGTGTGCATATGATGCAATTAGCGAACAATTCAGTGAACTATGTAAAAAAAGTAGCCAACGACTCCGTGAAAACTACAGTGATGGAAGAAAAAGCCGCTACAGAGATTGGAGCTCCCGGACTAAACATGTTGCCATTTGGAGGTTAGACTGGTAATTTTCTGCAGTTTAACTTGAATATTCCACACAGTGACCAAAAAAAAGATAAGTATAAAGTTCTATTATTATCAAGGATAAAATAACCCTTTTATCACATTTTTATAAAAATTCATGAAATGCCTTTTTTGTTTGTAGGTATGAAAAGCCGTACAGAACCCAGAGATATATACCTCATAAGTGCTGAGAGTCAAGGTCCATGTGTGTGGAACATAGAAAACTTGGTCCCAAAGGATTTGGTAAGCACTAATTTGAGTTACATTTTCAACAATTTTCATAAACTTTAAAGTTGATTTTCTCTCAATGTTGTTTTTACTGATTTCATCTCACTGTCCGTAGGATTGCAAATAAACGCATGGTTCTTTTAGGCTCAAACTCAAGGAGTATACTTAGTACACCTGTAGTCCTAATATAAATGCAGGGACTTTAATTTAAATGTTTAGAAAATGTTTTATACATAAAAAGGTGCCAGAATAAGCGAAAAAAATTCAGTTTTTTCATCGCCAAATCATTTCTAAACATTCAAATTTAAATCCCTGCATTCATACCAAAACTACAGGTGTACAAAGTATCCTCCTTGAGTTTGAGCCCAAGAGAACAATTCGTTCACTTGGAATCCTACGGACTGTGAAAAAGTTCACAAACTCTTGCACCGAGTGCCACAATGGGCCAGCAGGGATAATAAAGGTTTTAGCATGGTAAAATTGAAAATATTTATGCTAAATATATCTATATAAAATTTCAAATGATTTACTTCAATTTTATGAATTTTCTTTAGAGTTATTTTTTTTCAGGGTTTAAAGGTGTTGTGTCCCCTTTAATTTATATTTAACTGTAATTATATATCGAAAGAATGACAGTTTCAACCCTGTTAAACGCAAAGTGTATTATTAATAAGCTAATAAACTCGGATAAGAATTTAATTTTGTCTCGGTCTGATCCTCACACACACACACATAACTTCGCAAACAGCGATAGAGGGGAATAGATGGAAGGGAGGAAAAAAGAAGTACTGCGCCATAGTTACATTGGATGTCAAAAAGCATTCAATTTGGCTAAATTGAGTAAAATACACGAAGCACTCCGGAAACAGGATGTGCCCTTATATATAAGAAGAATGATGTCCGACTATTTGAAGGACAGAATCCTATTATATGACACGGAGGACGGTACCAAGACCTATAAAGTTACAGAAGGCGTACCCCAAGGGTCAGTGCTTGGCGCACTGACGTAGAACATCATGTACGATGGGGTACTAAGCCTACAATTACCTGAAGAAGCAACAGTCGTGAGCTTCGCTGACGACATAGCAGTAGTGGTAGTAGCGAAACATTAAAAAGAGGTGACAGAAATAGCGGAAGAGGCGACCCGTATAATACACGAATGGCTAACGGAGACGGGTCTGGAACTAGCCAGCCACAAAACGGAAGTTATTCTTATCTCTAGTAGGAAGAAGATGGAGGAAATCAAACTGACAATAGATGGACATGAGATAGCTTCTCAACCAACCATCAAACCCTCAAACAACATCTGGAAATAGTCGGCGCTGCTCTATCACGATTGATGCCAAATATAAGAAGCCCAACTCAGAAGCGAAGGTTACTCTTAGCCAGTGTAACCACATCGATTATGCTATATGGAGCCCCAATATGGGCAGATGCGATGCGGGTGAAATCGTATGTCCAAATGCTAACCACTGTGTACAGACGAAGTGCACTAAGAGTGGCGTCCGCTTACCGTACAGTATCGGACAATGCGGTGTGCATTATTGCTGGTATGCCGCCGATTGACCTATTGGCGATGGAAAGTAAGGAAGTATTCTAAACTAAAAGAAGAACAAGTGACAAAACTCAGAAGGAGATCTGGGATGCAGCAAGAAAGAAGACAATAGCCGAATGGCAAACAAGATAGGATGTTAGAGACAAAGGGCGATGGAAACATCGCTTTATACCAAAAATAGAGGATTGGACTGGAAGAGAACATCGGGAGGTCGACTACTACCTCACACAGTTTTTAATTGGGCACGGATGCTTCCGGGCTTATCTGCATCGATTTATATTAGACGACAGTCCAAACTGCCCAGCTTGTTTGGACGCTAACGAAGATGCGGAGCATGTTCTCTGACTATTCGCGATACCAAATGGAGCGAGAAGAATTCGAGTGTTATCTCCAGACCAGAGTGACACCTGACTCAACGATGACAACTATGTTGACGTCGGAGGATGGTTGGAACGCAGTAAACAACTACGTAAGGACTATCCTCAAGAAGGTTAGAAATGACGAAGAGAAAAGAAGGCGAAACAGCGGAATAAAAATGTAGCTAAACGAAGGTCACTGAACCGTGTCGGCGTTGAGGCTATCCAGAGGATAGCCAAACGATGCCGCACGAAGCAGACGACCGGACAATGCAAAAAGAAGCAGACGCCCGGACGACGCAGAAAGAAGAAGACGTGATGACGACCACATCAATTAGAAGAGGGTCGTACCGCGGGGAACAAGGGCACAGAAGATAGAGCTAGGTGCGCCTTTACCAAGGGTTGATAAAGGCAAAGAGGGCGTTCCTTGGTACGATTAGGTGTTTTTCATCTGGCCGTAAAAAGGATGGGTTTAGTCGGTGTTCATCCGACACACGGCTGATATTGCGGATGGGGCTGTTTCGACGACCCTATAAACAAAGTCACGCTATGGTCTTTCTAAGATTTTCCCTAACACCTCTTCTCAGAGAGAAAGAAAAAAAAATAAAACACACACACGCACACGCTCGCGCACACACACACAGCGAAATCAAAAATAAAATTTTCACTTTCAGTAGACGATATCCAGGTGTCAAAATCACCTCCCGGGTGGTGAGACATGGTGTATGATACAACGCACTTAGTATACAACAAAAGTACCAAAAGAAAATGTCCACTTTCAGTAGACGATGTCCAATGTCAAAATCACCTTTTGAATGACGAGACATGATCTATGATACAACGCGCTAAATATACAACAAATGTTCCAAAAAAATTTTTACTTCCAGTAGACGATGTCTAGATGTCAGGATAATCCTGAGGTTAATCCATTATTAATGTAGTATTCACGATATACTTGATTATTGCCTTTTTACTCCAGTTATCGCCTCACGTAGAAAAACGACATTTTTCAAGTTTTTATGTTTTTGATAGGATCTGCCCTATAAAATGACTCAAAATTAAAGTGTATAGTCCTAATATCTTTCAATAATCATATTTCTTTTTTAGAAAGATTCAACATTTAGTTTTTAAGTTAAAACAATTTTTAAAAAATGTGGTTTATGGTGTATAATAAAAGAACGACGAACGATGATATAAATTTTCCGCGGTAAAAAGATAGGTAATTTTATTCTCTTTCAGGTATATATTAATCAATTTACTTTTATTAAGCCGATAAGGGTAATTGCAAACACAAACAGGTGAGGTCCAACAGTGAAGTCTAATAGTGGAATCAAAAGCTGAAGCAACTAATGTTGAAAACACCAAGGGCCCTGGAAACAACCAGAAAACACGGTACACGCTTCCTCTGGATCCAATATAGAACACAGAGGGATATATACTGGAAAAGCGTTAGAGGAGCCTAGTCTAGCAGCTGGAGAAACTTCCGCGAGAACATCCAAAAGGGCAAAAAGACAGCCAGGAAGAACAAGATCCTAGCGAGGAATCCCGAGGCTACTACTACTACAGAGGAGAAGAAGCTTAATCTCCTCGAACAAACGCATTCCCCTAGCTTTGGGGGGGGGGGGAGCGACCCATCGGGCCAGGGATCTGGTCGGGTTCGCAGACCGACGTACGCCAAGCTGAGCGAAAATCGACTGCTGGCCGGTTGGATCGTCACGCCTGAGAGGGTGATGTGGGCTATAAGATCGTTTGAGCCATTTAAGTCACCGGGACCCGATAGTATCTTTCCAGCCATGCTTCAAAAAGCGGAGGACGTTATTATTGTCCCACTGATACGAATGGCGAGAACAAGCTTCACGCTTGGCTTAATCCCCACGGCGTGGCAGGGAAACAAGGTAGTATTCATCCTGAGACCGGGAAGAAATGGATGCACATCCCCGAAAGACTTTCAGCCAATCAGCCTGATATCCTTTGTACTTAAGACCGTTGAAAGAATGGTCGACAAGGGGCTACATAAAGAGCAGCACGCCTACAGAGCGGTGAGATCCACGGAGACAGTACTTTTCAGCGCAGTATTCACGATCAAAAAACAGCTGGATGTTAAAGAATATGCCATAGGCCACTATTGGATATGGAAGAAGCATTTAACCGCATATCGGGAGCGGTAATCAAAAGGACCATAAAAAGGCACGTGATCCCCTTAACAATAGCGGAATGGATTGACCACATGTTGGAATATCGCAATTTAGAAGCAAGTAAGGGCAGCACGACACTCAAAGGTACGGTAAGGTCTGCATGCCCTTAAGGCAGCGGCCTTTTACCACTAACATGGTGCCTTGTGATGGATAAGCTGCTGACCGTATTAAACAACACAGGCAGCGCGGCGATAGAATCCGCGGACGATATCCTGATCGTTGCACGCGGCCTATTTCTTGACCTTCTAATGAGAGTCATGCAAGCAACCCTTACATTGGTAAACAAGTGGTGCATTAAGGCCAGGTTATCTGTCAGCTAAGACGAAGATCCTGGTCTGCAATAGAAGATACAAAAGGAAAAGGAAATTCAACTTGACTCTTGGGGGACACAAACTGCCTCTTAAGAGTCAAATAGGAGTCATCCTAGGCAGTAAGCTGTCCTGGAAGAAACACCTGGAATACGTAATAGGCAAGGTCACGACCAACCTGTGGCAAATTAGAAGAGTCATGGGGAGGAACTAATGTCTGTCACCAGAAGCCTTGAGGGATGTATGAGGCTGTACTCAAACTCAGACCGACATATGGATCAACAGTGTGGTGGACGAGAGCGGCCCTTTCCACCTCAAACATCCTCCTCGAACAGCTGAGGAGTCAAATTGTGAGGAGCATCTCAGGTGCTATGAAGTCAACACCAACAGCGGCGTTGGGACTGCTGCTTGATATAGAACCACTTAGAATGACACTGGCTGCAGCGGCTGTGCAAGCTCTGCAGAGGATTACTAACTCGCTTAGCGAAGGCAATATGCAGGAGTTATTAAAGCTCCCAAATTCATTAAACGAAAAGAGGACTTTGCGGATGAACTTGGAGGTCATAAACAAAGCCTTCCTGTTTGACACAAAATATAGAGTAAGCATCCCATCCATAGAAGAATGGGATAATGAAAGAATAAACATCCTGAATGATAAAGACCTGTAATATACAGATGGATCCAGAAGGAAGGATGCTGCAGGAGCAAAGGTGTATCAACGACAGATCGGCAAAGAAACAATCTTGCCGCTAGGTCGACACGCCACCGTACTACAAGAGGAGCTGACAGCGATCATATTGGCGGCACAAGCGGCACTAGCTGAGAGCACATGCACGCGGATTTATACCTGCTCCGACAGCAAGAGTGCTCTCTGAGCACTAAACAACATTACTAGCAAATCTAGGCTAGTATGGGACTGTTTTCAGACCCTAAACAGACTAGCACTCAAGGACAGGGTCACACTATTATGGGTCCCGGGGCACTACGGTGTCAAGGAGAACATAATAGCAAATATCTGGCAAAGTTAGGCACGAAGAGCAGACTAATAGGGCCTGAGCCGGCTGTTGGACTCTGCCAAAGTTTAATCAGGGGGGAGATCAGGCAATGGGCAGTAGATGAGACCAACCAAATCTGAAGTCAAATCACAACGTGCGGCAAAACCAAATTTTTTGTTACGACTGATAATGTGAAAAACTGGTCCAGAGTAATCCTTGGACTTAAAAGGGCAACAACCAAGCTGCTTGTAGAGATTTTTACAGGACACGACAGCCTGAATGCTCATAGACATGCAATGGGACTAAGTAGGAGAAGAAAAGAGCAGAAAAGAGGTAGCGCAACCTAGGTGCTGCTCTCCAAGAAGCGGAAGAGGTTCAGGCCATATACGCCTCCAAAATCTTCTCATTCTGGGAGGAGATTGGCGCTTGAAATAGAGACTAAATTAACTTGAGGGACGCTAAGGGATTACCCGTGTGTCTGGTGGTCTGAATAAGCCCAATTTCAATACAATAATAATAAATAATCATGAACGACCTATCCTTGGCAATCCGAACTTCTCCCGACGCGACCGCGACAAACGGGGCTCTCTTCGACGTCCACACTCCGTAACTAAAAGAACGGCGAGCTCTCGCTTTAGCTCAGTTCGCTCGAAACCGACAAGCCGGAAGGTTAACCAAAGAAGCCTCGCTTCCTGGACGCACTTCAAATCGCTACGAGAACGAGCTTCGCAGCTACATCACGCGTTTTCTCTCCAACATCTGCGCTTTGCAAATATACAGGCGCGCTAAACACTCTCCTACTAAGTACAGCAGGAGCATTCAACGCGAGCGGTCGATCGATGTAAGCGGGCGTGATGGGGTGGCCTGAAAAGACTACACGGATGAAGGTGTGTGCACGGGTTTGCGCCACGCAGCCAATTGTGCGGCGGAGTTCACTCTTTGGAGAGCGAATTAAAGAAGGGTCTGACTTCAGGTAGGCAGAGCAGATGGCGAGACGGCAGGCAGGCAGTGAGGTTTGCTGAGGCTCATTATTTTTAGCTTCTTTGTTGTCTAGAGAGCGGATACTGATCGGACCTCTCTAGGTCGACTCTTGGCTCGAGTCTGGACAAGGGAAGGCCGCATAACCCGGTAAAGGCTACACCACCCACTTTGCAAGAGGGAAAAGAGGAAGAGACTTCGAGGAGTCTTTGTGTATGAGTTCGTTACGGGGCCAATCCCAAATAGAGATCGGTCCACTTAAAAATGATTAAGAGGCGCGGAGCGCTTTAGTCGAAGGTCGCAGGATTGACCCCCACCGTCGCCGTATGCTTCTCCTCAGCCAGGGGCACACGGAAGAGAGGGGCATGAGACACTATCTTCCCTGGTGGTAGTAGCAACGGGGTCTCCAGGATCTCGTTAGAGATTATCCTCGGCTTTCGATGCTGTTCCGGTGGTCTGGGAGCGATTGGTCTCCGCTTCTTTGGAGACGGCTTCCCTGCCGGCTGCTTTCTTTTCCTTGGAGAGATGTAGCCGGCCTTGCGAGGCCCTAGCTGAGCAGCTCGCTTTGCCGTTATCTAGATCGAGCGCTCGATTGACCCTGACGGTCTGTTTTCGACATGTACCGAATTAGCACTAAGAAGTACTTATTAGGAAAAGGGTAAAGAAATTACACGAGGTATTTTCTTTTAAGAGGTCAAACCTGGGTTAAATCCTGCAAAAAAACAAAAAGATATTCTTCTTACCAAAAAATGTTTGATTTGATGTAATTTGGAAAAAAAATTCTATTGAAAATATATAAAATATACATCATTTTTATCGAAAAAAAACATGTATATGCCTTGTAAAATCATTGACCAAAATTCATGACAAAATTCATGCGTGTGTATGTACGTATACCGTGATGATTCTGGAACCACGCGACCAATTGTAATAAAATTTGACATGCATATGTTTTCTGATTTTCTTTTTGTGAAATTTTTTTTATGATTCTGATCATTTTATTACAATCATTTTTTGATTTTTGAAAAAATATTTTTGCTTTTATTTGATGATATGATCTATCAATATATTCAAAATAAGTGTATCTAAACGAGCATAAAATTGCTTACTTTTTTGTGCAAAATTTTCCAGATCGACCGTTCCGTTCAATATTTATGATAAAAAAGTAATTTAAAAAAATGTAATATCTCCTAAACTAAACTGTCAAACTTTTTGGAAAAATATATGACAATAAAAAACGATAATATATATTTGCTGTTAAAATTCTAAACCATTTTGATGACTAGTTTTCGAGCGAAAACTCGAAAACTAAAAAATATGGATTTTCTATGTCGTACGATTACAAGAATAAAAAGGATTTAATTAAGTCAAGATTTTGGGAAAATATTGATCTTTTGATCACCTGGGCTAGGTTCTTTTTGTAGCTTATAAAACTGATTAGTTTAAACTGTATTAGGATTCAAATTTTTTGTCTCTCACCCTGTATACCCTGTATAACTGAAAATTACTGTCATCGTTGAACCTTCTAACTCGCTAACTAAAATTTAGAATGTTTTAAGTAAACTTAGGATTTTATGAGGTTATGAGGACCCTATCATATTTAAAATAATAAGGTTTGAATCTTTGTATAAAAATTATATGTTTTGATATTGTGACGGCTGCTTGGTCAGTTAAATATTTAAGATTAAAAGTATTTTAAAAATCATTAATATACTGTATATTTGAACAATATTGTATCTATTAAAACTATCAATTTTTTTAGAGGAAGCTACGTGCTGAAGAATTAACAGCGGTTATTCTATTATCAAATATTTAAATAAATGTTTTTAATGATTCCGTAAATCGGTATATAATTTTGTTTGATTATTATTATAAATAACAATTGAAAACGATATGCAGATGATTAAAGCGTAGAAAAAGCAACTAAAATCTACTATCTCTACTATTATATTAAAGTGCTTAATGTACCTGTGTGCCGTGAAGCCATTCACATCTTTTCTCAATAAATTAACATCTAGGAGTTACCCTGAAACCTGGGCATCATTTATGAAGCGGATATAATTTTGGGCCTTAAAATTGTTGGGCCTTGAACATTTTGGGCCATTCAAACGGGATGATATACATACAGCTTTTTTTGGTACATTTAATGTATATCTTAAGCTCTTCCTTACAGACGATGTCCCGTCGACCTAGGGGTCATCCTGAAACCTGGATATCGTCTAAAGGAAGTCAGGAGTATTTTTCGGTAGATTTCACGTTTGAGTGGTGCTCTTCCTTGTAGACGATGTCGCGTCGACCTATGGATCATCCAGACACCTAAACATCGTCTACATGAATTAGAAAGTATTTTTTGGTACACTTTATTTTTCAACAGTGCTCTTTTTTGTTGACGATGTCACGCCGACCTGGAGGTCGGGTACGTGTCAGTCCACCCAACGCGCCATTCCGCCCAACGCCGAAAAGATCGTCTGCTCGAGAACGCTAGAGCGGGAGTATAGTCTGTACGTCTAGAGTATAACACTGAGCGCTGTCGCGCATGGGGACGCCATGTTAACATGTAATCATCCTTAAGCGACGGCGCTTTAATTTGCAATGGCGCTTCTTGAAAAAAGTACGTGTTAAATTGAGTAATTATATTATTCATGATATAAATTTGATGAGATGTTCATCCGATTATTAATTTTGAATTTATAATGAGACTTCGTAAATATATGGCAGTTATGCATATTCGAAAAAAAATGCCAGAAAAACGGTTTAATCGATTAAACTTATTTTTATCAAGTAATCTAGATAGAACTAATATTAAAAAATAAAATTAGTAGAAACACGTTTTATACAAAAATTTATATTCAAATGACCTGCACAATTGCTACACTGTCTTCGAAAACCCTGTTGGATTTGTTATTATACATTCAGAAAAATTCGTCAAAAATACGAATATTCGGTTCTGCATATTACTTTAAAGTAAAGCGCTTTAACCAAACTACTCCACGACCCCCGAATTTTATTTAACAGAATTTTTCAATAAATACGTTAGCACATCGAAGTACCGCAAATGAGCGCAAGGACAATATCTATTACAAAAACCTTTATATCAACCGACACCACTAGTAACAAAATAAATAAATAGAAATAAAAATATATTTCTGAAATGTAGAGAAGCTTTTTGAAAAACGCGACTAAATGACAGAACAAGGCTAGCAAAGGTAGAAAATACAGCCGAAAAGCGGAAAATTATAACCAAGCACCGGCCAAGATGCAGATGCCTCGTAAAGTGTAATAAGAGAAAGAGAGATGGACTTTTGAAATAACAGGACAGCAAAGCGGAGCGAGGAAAAATGTAAAACCCAAACGCCTGAGTCCACGTACCCCACGCGCAGCAAGTTAATTAGCAAAATACGTCAGAACATCACAAAGAGGCAAACAGCTAAGAGCAAAAAATCTAAAACAAAAATGCTAAAATCCACCTACTCCGCACGCAGCTAGTTCGATATCAAAATACGTCGGCAAATCGGAAGGAGGCGAGCGAATGCGAGCGATAACTCTAAAACTGAAATGCTTAAATTTACCTCCCCGCGCACAGCGAGTTCGATAGTGAAATTCATCAATAAATCGGAGCAAGTCCACAAGCGCGAGCGTTGATATAGAACAGAAATGCTGAAACCCACCTACCCTGCGCGCAGCGAGTTCGATAGCAAGATTTGTTCGATAATAATATAGTCGGCACATCGGAGGGAGGCGAGCGATAATCTAAAACGAAAATGCTGAAATCCACGTACCCCGCGCTTAGCCAGTACGATGATATTGGAGACGGTGAATCGGAGCAAGTCTAGCAATCGCGAGAGATTATTCTCAAAGTGAAATGCTTAAATTTACCTACTCCGCGCGCAGCGAGTCCGATAGCGAAATACGTCGACACATCGGAGGGAGGCGCGCAAAAATACTGCATCTGAAACGTCCGAATCCACCTACTTAACGCGAAGAGTGTTTGATATCGAAATACTCCTGAAAGGCTTAACGAATGGAAGCGAACTGTAAGACTTATAGAATCGCCGACGATTAAAACGGAGCACCAGATCTGTCTCGATTTTATATGGCAGATGTGCTTTGCGTATTAACATTTTTGTTGGTATAGAACAAAAAAGAAATTTACAAATTAATGTTTCAAGAAACTCAATGAATACATTTATTAGTTAATAAGCGAAGTTATTCTAAGAGCGGTTAAAATGCCGGCTTACGATTGATAATAAGCAATTATCCTTTCATAAAACGTTAATTCGGCGTTTTAAAAACGGTTGATTAACGTTTTCAAACCTTTTTGTAAAACGTTTGTATGACGTTTATATGACGTTTTATAAGGGTTTTAAAAATGCGTATAAAATGTTTAAAAAACGTTTTTATAAATGTTAATAAAATTTTGTCAACTATTTATGTAAAATTTTTAAATAAGACTTAAATATAAAATAGTTGCCGAATTATGAAAGACCATCCGGATGGTACTTATAATTCTTGCAACCATTTCTTATTTAGATGCTATTTAAACATTTTGTATAAATTTTTAAAATAATTTTAACTAAAATTCTTAAAAACGTTCTACTAGCATTGTATGGGCGTTTTTAAAATGATTATAAAATGTCATATAAATGTCATACCAACGTTTTTTCAAAGGTTTTAACACCAGTTTTAACAACAGTTTTTAAAACGCCTCGTTAACCTTTTATGAAAGGGTTAATTGTTTACAATAAATCGAAAAGCGGATATTCACATTTTGTTCTAAACATTAGGAGTAGACACAGCGTTTTTTGTTAGAAATATAGCATTATTGCATATCTAACTGTTTGATGGATCCGGTTTCTTGGTCAACAACATGGAACAAAATATTGCTTTCAGCATATGTAAGCTGTTGACCTTCGTGGCTATACCGTTTCTTGATATTTGCATCGTCATCTTTTTGCTGATCGTTATTAATATCCGTCTCTGCAGGCACAATATCGTTTTCTGCAAGTGGTACCTCATAATTATTTATATCTTCTGTCATTTTCTCATCAACGTCTTGAAATTGAGCGTTCTCCATTTCTTCGACCCTTGCGTCAACGCCAGTACCACTGCTGCTATCTACTCCATAAAAATTTATCAATAATCATTGGAAAATTAAACATAATAATTGTTATATTTTATTTTTACTAGTTTTGAAATCGTGCACGCATATTATATGCTGCACGACTACATACTGCAATTTGCATTTGCTTACCGCATGATTGCTCATCGAAATAAGAAAGCTGGTCTAAAAAAAGACTGATTGTCCAGAACTCTTTAATACCATCTAAGTGGTCCCATCCTTCTTTTATATTTTCGTTTTTTAAGCCCTATTTCTTCCGTGTTGTTTTCAGGTCTTCCAGATCAAAATTGTAAGCTTGCTCAAAGTGGAGTCTTGCCATTCTTTGAATATCTAATAATCCGTCTGTAAATCAAAATATAATAAATTATTACAGATACTATGTCAAATAATGAATAACTAATAAAAAAATGTGTTCATGAACTGTTCTTTGTTTATATAAAATTGTCAGTTTTTATACTTAATTTTTAAATTAATTGCAAATGTTTTGGTTCGACAAAAAGCAAAAGAACATGTGTTTAGCAAATTTATATAATGCACGTAATTATACATACTTGAAAAGTTCAAGAGGTTCGGCTTTTTATTAATGGACCTTTGTATGTTTCGATGGTATGCTTCAATTACATTATTTGTTCTGTATGCTTGACTATAAATTGAAATTTCTTTAGTAGCAGGTAACCATTGCTTTTCAAAGTATTTCAAAAAAGTCAGCAGGCTAGGATCGGTTGCATATTTTTCTTGGCATTCTGTTTCTACATTTTTGTACCCTTCAAATATGCACTTACTAGGCAGTAAAGCTAAAGCAATCGATTTTTTGATAATCTTATGCTTCGCAGGGTTATTCTGTTTTTGCTTTTTTGATAAAGCTACTTTATGTTTTAGTGCATTATTGTATGTAGCCTGTGAATAAATAAAATTTATTTATTAATTTCTTGCTTACAATTTATAAGAATAAAGTCGATAAATATAGCGATTCTTCGTAGACATATAACAATATGAAATTACAGTTACCTGTGAAAAGTGGAACCGGCAGCCAAGGATTTGTGCTTCTGGAACTCGCACTTAAAACCAATCCTCATAGCATCCTCATAATCAGACATGATTTTATTTGGTGCCAACAATGGAAATGCATTTTTCAATGTTTGGAACAGTGCTCTGTACGTATCCGCTGTTCTGTTGCTGATTAAAGCGAATGCTATTGGAATAACCTACGTATAAAAAATGATTTTTGTTTAAAAATGCTAATATAAAGAAACAAAGCATACTTTTCTTGTTACAGTTTCTGCCACGCTAGTCACAAACTGTGATTTTGTTCTGCTTATCTTGTGGCCAAATATCGAAAGTTCCATCAACCTACAAATTTGTAAATAAAAATTTTTTTATTCTCGGTCCTACTACAAGATATGCCATTTTTCATCAGCATGAAATATTTTCGTTTCAAGGCGATATATCTCTTCGCCATATATATCAGCTAGTGGGGATTCGTTGCTAGTTAAAGTATCTCCTACATTTTTTATGGTTTTTACCTCATTTACTTGAGGTACGGTTTTAAGCTTCTTTGTAGCATGACGCCGATGCCTTGCTGCATATCTCATCTGAAACTTTAACGGTGTAACTTCCGCCCCTTTTACGTTTCTGTATAAAAAAACGTAAAAGTTATAACACAGAATCATTTACGAACATACAAAAATTACTATATTATCGGTATTTACATTGCATGGTACAAAATCGAAAGTGCGAGGCAAGATTCGAGGTCTATCGTATTAGTCGCGGTCTCTCAGGCAGACAGATAGCTTCCGGTGCAAATGCATCCGCTCTCACAAGTGAGAGTATAGAGTATAGAGTATAGAGTGGGCTTTTTTTCAAATAGTGAAAAATATACAAATGTCATACATATAATTCTTCAATACTCGTTATCACAGATTCGTCATCACAATTCATACGTACATACAGGTACACGTCACATTTTGTAGTGTATGACACATAAGTTACATGTACTTTCATAAATATATACAATAACACAGACTAGATTAGAAAAGTAATAAATACAAATACATAAGGCGCAGGCGCATATACAATATAACAGAGTCAAATTATGTATCGGTGTGTGTCGGCAGAAGGTAGTTTTGCATCGCTAATTTGAAATTTGAAAGCTAAGGCAGTGTCCGCATACCCTGCGGGAGTTCAAGCCGGTATCAGTTCTTGTTCCTGGAACAGAGATATCTCGCAACGACCTACCCGAAGTCTTACATTTATTTTTCTCGAAAAGGGCCGAAAGGTACGAAGGTTGCTCCATGTTATACGCCTTGTACATCAACACCGCCGTAAAATAGGTTTTCTCTCTTCAATATCCATTCAGCCCAGCTTCCTCCTGAAAGGAGAGATATGTTCGTACCTCCCTACACCACATATATACCTCACACATGAATTTTGAAACCTCTGCAGTCTAGTTTCGAGCTTCCCTGATACGTCAAGATACACTACAGAGCAGTAATACAAGTGAGAAATGACTAGAGCGCTGGCCAGCTGCTTACGTAACGCCTCGTTGGTACAGGATCTAAATGATCTGAGCCCATAAAGAGCTCTGTTAACCTTTCAGCTAACTGCATCCACCTGCGGTTTTCACGTCAATTTTGAATCCATGACCACTCCGAGGTTAGTTACGTCATCGAAGAGTGACCCTAGCAGTGATACTGATAGCATGCGTAGGATTGAAAGTGCGTGTAATTGCGAAAAGAAGACGTCTAGGCTAATTCCTGTCACAAGAGAGACAGATGACCCGCGCGGCCTATCGACCAGCGACCGAACGAGAGGACCGAGCTTCTGCGAGTAAGCCAGAAACATCACCGACACAGGATGTATGTGAGTGTGCTGTGTGTAGTGCGCGCCTACTAAGAACGGCGTCTACAAGTAAGTGTCAGCTGTAGCCGCGGCTACAGTTTTGCGACTTGATGCTGCGGAACCGAGTAA